>NC_034185.2:3966720-4041720 GCF_002021735.2 Oncorhynchus kisutch
ACCTAGCTAAAGGCTTGTGTTTCTAGCTCCAACAGTAATACCTAGCTAAAGGATTATGTTTCTAGCTCCAACAGTAATACCTAGCTAAAGGATTGTGTTTCTAGCTCCAACAGTACAGTAACATCTAGCTAAATGCTTGTGTTTCTAGCTCCACAGTACAGTAAACACCTAGCTAAATGCTTGTGTTTCTAGCTCCAACAGCAATACCTAGCTAAATGCTTGTGTTTCTAGCTCCAACAGTACAGTAACACCTAGCTAAATGCTTGTGTTTCTAGCTCCAACAGTACAGTAACACCTAGCTAAATGCTTGTGTTTCTAGCTCCAACAGTACAGTAATACCTAGCTAAATGCTTGTGTTTCTAGCTCCAACAGTACAGTAATACCTAGCTAAATGCTTGTGTTTCTAGCTCCAACAGTAATACCTAGCTAAAGGATTGTGTTTCTAGCTCCAACAGTAATACCTAGCTAAAGGATTGTGTTTCTAGCTCCAACAGTAATACCTAGCTTAAGGATTGTGTTTCTAGCTCCAACAGCAATACCTAGCTAAAGGATTGTGTTTCTAGCTCCAACAGCAATACCTAGCTAAATGCTTGTGTTTCTAGCTCCAACAGTAATACCTAGCTAAAGGATTGTGTTTCTAGCTCCAACAGTAATACCTAGCTAAAGGATTGTGTTTCTAGCTCCAACAGTAATACCTAGCTAAAGGATTGTGTTTCTAGCTCCAACAGTAATACCTAGCTTAAGGATTGTGTTTCTAGCTCCAACAGCAATACCTAGCTAAAGGATTGTGTTTCTAGCTCCAACAGCAATACCTAGCTAAATGCTTGTGTTTCTAGCTCCAACAGTAATACCTAGCTAAAGGATTGTGTTTCTAGCTCCAACAGTAATACCTACCTAAAGGATTGTGTTTCTAGCTCCAACAGTACAGTAACATCTAGCTAAATGCTTGTGTTTCTAGCTCCACAGTACAGTAAACACCTAGCTAAATGCTTGTGTTTCTAGCTCCAGCAGTACAGTAATATCTAGCTAAATGCTTGTGTTTCTAGCTCCAACAGTAATACCTAGCTAAAGGCTTGTGTTTCTAGCTCCAACAGTACAGTAATACCTAGCTAAATGCTTGTGTTTCTAGCTCCAACAGTAATACCTAGCTAAATGCTTGTGTTCCTAGCTCTAACAGTAATACCTAGCTAAAGGATTGTGTTTCTAGTTCCAACAGTAATACCTAGCTAAAGGCTTGTGTTTCTAGCTACAACAGTAATACCTAGCTAAAGGATTGTGTTTCTAGCTCCAACAGTACAGTAATACCTAGCTAAAGGCTTGTGTTTCTAGCTCCAACAGTAATACCTAGCTAAATGTTTGTGTTTCTAGCTCCAACAGTAATACCTAGCTAAAGGCTTGTGTTTCTAGCTACAACAGTAATACCTAGCTAAAGGATTGTGTTTCTAGCTCCAACAGTACAGTAATACTTAGCTAAAGGCTTGTGTTTCTAGCTCCAACAGTAATACCTAGCTAAAGGATTGTGTTTCTAGCTCCAACAGTACAGTAAACACCTAGCTAAATGCTTGTGTTTCTAGATCCAACAGTAATACCTAGCTAAAGGATTGTGATACTAGCTCCAACAGTAATACCTAGCTAAAGGATTGTGTTTCTAGCTCCAACAGTAATACCTAGCTAAAGGATTGTGTTTCTAGCTCCAACAGTAATACCTAGCTAAATGATTGTGTTTCTAGCTCCAACAGTAATACCTAGCTAAAGGATTGTGTTTCTAGCTCCAACAGTAATACCTAGCTAAAGGATTGTGTTTCTAGCTCCAACAGTACAGTAATACCTAGCTAAATGCTTGTGTTTCTAGCTCCAACAGTACAGTAATATCTAGCTAAATGCTTGTGTTTCTAGCTCCAACAGTAATACCTAGCTAAAGGCTTGTGTTTCTAGCTCCAACAGTACAGTAATACCTAGCTAAATGCTTGTGTTTCTAGCTAAAACAGTACAGTAATACCTAGCTAAATGCTTGTGTTTCTAGCTCCAACAGTAATACCTAGCTAAATGCTTGTGTTCCTAGCTCTAACAGTAATACCTAGCTAAAGGATTGTGTTTCTAGTTCCAACAGTAATACCTAGCTAAAGGCTTGTGTTTCTAGCTACAACAGTAATACCTAGCTAAAGGATTGTGTTTCTAGCTCCAACAGTACAGTAATACCTAGCTAAAGGCTTGTGTTTCTAGCTCCAACAGTAATACCTAGCTAAATGTTTGTGTTTCTAGCTCCAACAGTAATACCTAGCTAAAGGCTTGTGTTTCTAGCTCCAACAGTAATACCTAGCTAAAGGCTTGTGTTTCTAGCTACAACAGTAATACCTAGCTAAAGGATTGTGTTTCTAGCTCCAACAGTACAGTAATACTTAGCTAAAGGCTTGTGTTTCTAGCTCCAACAGTAATACCTAGCTAAAGGATTGTGTTTCTAGCTCCAACAGTACAGTAAACACCTAGCTAAATGCTTGTGTTTCTAGATCCAACAGTAATACCTAGCTAAAGGATTGTGATACTAGCTCCAACAGTAATACCTAGCTAAAGGATTGTGTTTCTAGCTCCAACAGTAATACCTAGCTAAAGGATTGTGTTTCTAGCTCCAACAGTAATACCTAGCTAAATGATTGTGTTTCTAGCTCCAACAGTAATACCTAGCTAAAGGATTGTGTTTCTAGCTCCAACAGTAATACCTAGCTAAAGGATTGTGTTTCTAGCTCCAACAGCAATACCTAGCTAAATGCTTGTGTTTCTAGCTCCAACAGTACAGTAACACCTAGCTAAATGCTTGTGTTTCTAGCTCCAACAGTACAGTAACACCTAGCTAAATGCTTGTGTTTCTAGCTCCAACAGTACAGTAATACCTAGCTAAATGCTTGTGTTTCTAGCTCCAACAGTACAGTAATATCTAGCTAAATGCTTGTGTTTCTAGCTCCAACAGTAATACCTAGCTAAAGGCTTGTGTTTCTAGCTCCAACAGTACAGTAATACGTAGCTAAATGCTTGTGTTTCTAGCTCCAACAGTAATACCTAGCTAAATGCTTGTGTTTCTAGCTCCAACAGTAATACCTAGCTAAATGCTTGTGTTTCTAGTTCCAACAGTAATACCTAGCTAAATGCTTGTGTTTCTAGCTCTAACAGTAATACCTAGCTAAATGCTTGTGTTTCTAGTTCCAAAAGTAATACCTAGCTAAAGCCTTGTGTTTCTAGCTACAACAGTAATGCCTAGCTAAAGGATTGTGTTTCTAGCTCCAACAGTAATACCTAGCTAAAGGATTGTGTTTCTAGCTCCAACAGTACAGTAAACACCTAGCTAAAGGATTGTGAATCTAGCTCCAACAGTAATACCTAGCTAAATTATTGTGTTTCTAGCTCCAACAGTAATACCTAGCTAAAGGATTGTGTTTCTAGCTCCAACAGTAATACCTAGCTAAAGGATTGTGTTTCTAGCTCCAACAGCAATACCTAGCTAAATGCTTGTGTTTCTAGCTCCAACAGTACAGTAACACCTAGCTAAATGCTTGTGTTTCTAGCTCCAACAGTACAGTGACACCTAGCTAAATGCTTGTGTTTCTAGCTCCAACAGTACAGTAATACCTAGCTAAATGCTTGTGTTTCTAGCTCCAACAGTACAGTAATACCTAGCTAAATGCTTGTGTTTCTAGCTCCAACAGTAATACCTAGCTAAAGGATTGTGTTTCTAGCTCCAACAGTAATACCTAGCTAAATGTTTGTGTTTCTAGCTCCAACAGTAATACCTAGCTAAAGGATTGTGTTTCTAGTTCCAACAGTAATACCTAGCTAAAGCCTTGTGCTTCTAGCTACAACAGTAATACCTAGCTAAAGGATTGTGTTTCTAGCTCCAACAGTAATACCTAGCTAAAGGATTGTGTTTCTAGCTCCAACAGTACAGTAAACACCTAGCTAAATGCTTGTGTTTCTAGCTCCAACAGTAATACCTAGCTAAAGGATTGTGATTCTAGCTCCAACAGTAATACCTAGCTAAAGGATTGTGTTTCTAGCTCCAACAGTAATACCTAGCTAAAGGATTGTGAATCTAGCTCCAACAGTAATACCTAGCTAAATGATTGTGTTTCTAGCTCCAACAGTAATACCTAGATAAAGGATTGTGTTTCTAGCTCCAACAGTAATACCTAGCTAAAGGATTGTGTTTCTAGCTCCAACAGCAATACCTAGCTAAATGCTTGTGTTTCTAGCTCCAACAGTACAGTAACACCTAGCTAAATGCTTGTGTTTCTAGCTCCAACAGTACAGTAATACCTAGCTAAATGCTTGTGTTTCTAGCTAAAACAGTACAGTAATACGTAGCTAAATGCTTGTGTTTCTAGCTCCAACAGTAATACCTAGCTAAATGCTTGTGTTTCTAGCTCTAACAGTAATACCTAGCTAAATGCTTGTGTTTCTAGTTCCAACAGTAATACCTAGCTAAAGCCTTGTGTTTCTAGCTACAACAGTAATGCCTAGCTAAAGGATTGTGTTTCTAGCTCCAACAGTAATACCTAGCTAAAGGATTGTGTTTCTAGCTCCAACAGTACAGTAAACACCTAGCTAAATGCTTGTGTTTCTAGCTCCAACAGTAATACCTAGCTAAAGGATTGTGATTCTAGCTCCAACAGTAATACCTAGCTAAAGGATTGTGTTTCTAGCTCCAACAGTAATACCTAGCTAAAGGATTGTGAATCTAGCTCCAACAGTAATACCTAGCTAAATTATTGTGTTTCTAGCTCCAACAGTAATACCTAGCTAAAGGATTGTGTTTCTAGCTCCAACAGTAATACCTAGCTAAAGGATTGTGTTTCTAGCTCCAACAGCAATACCTAGCTAAATGCTTGTGTTTCTAGCTCCAACAGTACAGTAACACCTAGCTAAATGCTTGTGTTTCTAGCTCCAACAGTACAGTAATACCTAGCTAAATGCTTGTGTTTCTAGCTCCAACAGTAATACCTAGCTAAAGGATTGTGTTTCTAGCTCCAACAGTAATACCTAGCTAAAGGATTGTGTTTCTAGCTCCAACAGTAATACCTAGCTAAATGTTTGTGTTTGTAGCTCCAACAGTAATACCTAGCTAAATGCTTGTGTTTCTAGCTCCAACAGTAAAACCTAGTTAAAGGCTTGTGTTTCTAGCTCCAACAGTAATACCTAGCTAAATGCTTGTGTTTCTGGCTCCAACAGTAATACCTAGTTAAAGGCTTGTGTTCATAGCTCCAACAGTATAGTAATACCTAGCTAAATGTTTGTGTTTCTAGCTCCAACAGTAACACCTAGCTAAATGCTTGTGTTTCTAGCTCCAACAGTAATACCTAGCTAAATGCTTGTGTTTCTGGCTCCAACAGTAATACCTAGTTAAAGGCTTGTGTTTCTAGCTCCAACAGTAATACCTAGCAAAATGTTTGTGTTTCTAGTTCCAACAGTAATACCTAGCTAAATCCTTGTGGCCCTAGCTCCAACAGTACAGTAAAACCTAGCTAAATGCTTGTGTTTCTAGATCCAACAGTACAGTAATACCTAGCTAAATCCTTGTTTTCCTAGCTCCAACAGTACAGTAAAACCTAGCTAAATGCTTGTGTTTCTAGCTCCAACAGTACAGTAATACCTAGCTAAATGCTTGTGTTTCTAGCTCCAACAGTAATACCTAGTTAAATGCTTGTGTTTCTAGCTCCAACAGTAATACCTAGTTAAAGGCTTGTGTTTCTAGCTCCAACAGTACAGTAATACCTAGCTAAAGGCTTGTGTTTCTAGCTCCAACAGTACAGTAATACCTAGTTAAATGCTTGTGTTTCTAGCTCCAACAGTAATCCCTAGTTAAAGGCTTGTGTTTCTAGCTCCAACAGTACAGCAATACCTAGCTAAAGGCTTGTGTTTCTAGCTCCAACAGTAATACCTAGTTAAAGGCTTGTATTTCTAGCTCCAACAGTACAGCAATACCTAGCTAAAGGCTTGTGTTCCTAGCTCCAACAGTACAGTAACACCTAGCTAAATGCTTGTGTTTCTAGCTCCAACAGTACAGTAATACCCAGCTAAATGCTTGTGTTCCTAGCTCGAACAGTACAGTAATACCTAGCTAAAGGCATGTGTTTCTAGCTCCAACAGTAATACATAGCTAAATGCTTGTGTTTCTAGCTCCAAAAGTAATACCTAGGTAAATGCTTGTGTTTCTAGCTCCAACAGTAATACCTAGCTAAATGCTTGTGTGTCTAGCTCCAACAGTAATACCCAGCTAAATGCTTGTGTTCCTAGCTCGAACAGTACAGTAATACCTAGCTAAAGGCTTGTGTTTCTAGCTCCAACAGTAATACCTAGCTAAATGCTTGTGTTTCTAGCTCCAAAAGTAATACCTAGGTAAATGCTTGTGTTTCTAGCTCCAACAGTAATACCTAGCTAAATGCTTGTGTGTCTAGCTCCAACAGTAATACCTAGCTAAATGCTTGTGTTTCTAGCTCCAACAGTACAGTAAACACCTAGCTAAATGCTTGTGTTTCTAGCTCCAACAATACAGTAATATCTAGCTAAATGCTTGTGTTTCTAGCTCCAACAGTAATACCTAGCTAAATGCTTGTGTTTCTAGCTCCAACAGTAATACCTAGCTAAATGCTTGTGTTTCTAGCTCCAACAGTAATACCTAGCTAAATGCTTGTGTTTCTAGCTCCAACAGTAATACCTAGCTAAATGCTTGTGTTTCTTGGTCCAACAGGGCAGTAATACCTAGCTAAATGCTTGTGTTTCTAGCTCCAACAGTACAGTAATACCTAGCTAAATGCCTGTGTTTCTAGCTCAAACAGTACAGTAATACCTAGCTAAATGCTTGTGTTTCTAGCTCCAACAGTAATACCTAGCTAAATGCTTGTGTTTCTTTGTCCAACAGGGCAGTAATACCTAGCTAAATGCTTGTGTTTCTAGCTCCAACAGTACAGTAATACCTAGCTAAATGCCTGTGTTTCTAGCTCCAACAGTACAGTAATACCTAGCTAAATGCTTGTGTTTCTAGCTCCAACGGTAATACCTAGCTAAATGCTTGTGTTTCTAGCTCCAACAGTAATACCTAGCTAAATGTGTGTGTTTCTAGCTCCAACAGTACAGTAATACCTAGTTAAAGGCTTGTGTTTCTAGCTCCAACAGTAATACCTAGCTAAAGGCTTGTGTTTCTAGCTCCAACAGTGCAGTAATTCCTAGCTAAATGCTTGTGTTTCTAGCTCCAACAGTAATACCTAGCTAAATGTTTGTTTTTCTAGCTCCAACAGTAATACCTAGCTAAATGTTTGTGTTTCTAGCTCCAACAGTAATACCTAGCTAAATGTTTGTGTTTCTAGCTCCAACAGTAATACCTAGCTAAAGGCTTGTGTTTCTAGCTCCAACAGTACAGTAATACCTAGCTAAATGCTTGTGTTTCTAGCTCCAACAGTAATACCTAGCTAAATGTTTGTTTTTCTAGCTCCAACAGTAATACCTAGCTAAATGTCTGTGTTTCTAGCTCCAAAAGTAATACCTAGGTAAATGTTTGTGTTTCTAGCTCTAACAGTAATACCTAGCTAAAGGCTTGTGTTTCTAGCTCCAACAGTGCAGTAATTCCTAGCTAAATGCTTGTGTTTCTAGCTCCAACAGTAATACCTAGCTAAATGTTTGTTTTTCTAGCTCCAACAGTAATACCTAGCTAAATGTTTGTGTTTCTAGCTCCAACAGTAATACCTAGCTAAATGTTTGTGTTTCTAGCTCTAACAGTAATACCTAGCTAAATGCTTGTGTTTCTAGCTCCAACAGTACAGTAATACCTAGCTAAATGTTTGTGTTTCTAGCTCCAACAGTAATACCTAGCTAAATGTTTGTGTTTCTAGCTCCAACAGTAATACCCAGCTAAATGTTTGTTTTTCTAGCTCCAAAAGTAATACCTAGGTAAATGTTTGTGTTTCTAGCTCCAACAGTAATACCTAGCTAAATGCTTGTGTTTCTAGCTCCAACAGTACAGTAATACCTAGCTAAATGCTTGTGTTTCTAGCTCCAACAGTAATACCTAGTTAACTGCTTGTGTTTCTAGCTCCAACAGTAATACCTAGCTAAATGCTTGTGTTTCTAGCTCCAACAGTACAGTAATACCTAGCTAAATGTTTGTGTTTCTAGCTCCAACAGTACAGTAATACCTAGCTAAATGCTTGTGTTTCTAGCTCCAACAGTAATACCTAGCTAAATGCTTGTGTTTCTAGCTCCAACAGTAATACCTAGCTAAATGTTTGTGTTTCTAGCTCCAACAGTAATACCTAGCTAAATGCTTGTGTGCCTCTCTCTAACAGTACAGTAATACCTAGCTAAAGGCTTGTGTTCCTCTCTCTAACAGTAATACCTAGCTAAAGGCCTGTGTTCCTCTCTCTAACAGTATATTAATACCTAGCTAAAGGCTTGTGTTCCTCTCTCTAACAGTATATTAATACCTAGCTAAAGTCTTGTGGTCCTCTCTCTAACAGTATATTAATACCTAGCTAAATGCTTGTGTTCCTCTCTCTAACAGTATATTAATACCTAGCTAAATGCTTGTGGTCCTCTCTCTTACAGTATATTAATACCTAGCTAAATGCTTGTGTTCCTCTCTCTAACAGTATATTAACACCTAGCTAAATGCTTGTGTTTCTAGCTCCAACAATACAGTAATATCTAGCTAAATGCTTGTGTTTCTAGCTCCAACAGTAATACCTAGCTAAATGCTTGTGTTTCTAGCTCCAACAGTAATACCTAGCTAAATGCTTGTGTTTCTAGCTCCAACAGTAATACCTAGCTAAATGCTTGTGTTTCTAGCTCCAACAGTACAGTAATACCTAGCTAAATGCCTGTGTTTCTAGCTCCAACAGTACAGTAATACCTAGCTAAATGCTTGTGTTTCTAGCTCCAACAGTAATACCTAGCTAAATGCTTGTGTTTCTTTGTCCAACAGGGCAGTAATACCTAGCTAAATGCTTGTGTTTCTAGCTCCAACAGTACAGTAATACCTAGCTAAATGCTTGTGTTTCTAGCTCCAACAGTAATACCTAGCTAAATGCTTGTGTTTCTTTGTCCAACAGTACAGTAATACCTAGCTAAATGCTTGTGTTTCTAGCTCCAACGGTAATACCTAGCTAAATGCTTGTGTTTCTAGCTCCAACAGTAATACCTAGCTAAATGTGTGTGTTTCTAGCTCCAACAGTACAGTAATACCTAGTTAAAGGCTTGTGTTTCTAGCTCCAACAGTAATACCTAGCTAAAGGCTTGTGTTTCTAGCTCCAACAGTGCAGTAATTCCTAGCTAAATGCTTGTGTTTCTAGCTCCAACAGTAATACCTAGCTAAATGTTTGTTTTTCTAGCTCCAACAGTAATACCTAGCTAAATGTTTGTGTTTCTAGCTCCAACAGTAATACCTAGCTAAATGTTTGTGTTTCTAGCTCCAACAGTAATACCTAGCTAAAGGCTTGTGTTTCTAGCTCCAACAGTACAGTAATACCTAGCTAAATGCTTGTGTTTCTAGCTCCAACAGTAATACCTAGCTAAAAGTTTGTTTTTCTAGCTCCAACAGTAATACCTAGCTAAATGTCTGTGTTTCTAGCTCCAAAAGTAATACCTAGGTAAATGTTTGTGTTTCTAGCTCTAACAGTAATACCTAGCTAAAGGCTTGTGTTTCTAGCTCCAAGAGTGCAGTAATTCCTAGCTAAATGCTTGTGTTTCTAGCTCCAACAGTAATACCTAGCTAAATGTTTGTTTTTCTAGCTCCAACAGTAATACCTAGCTAAATGTTTGTGTTTCTAGCTCCAACAGTAATACCTAGCTAAATGTTTGTGTTTCTAGCTCTAACAGTAATACCTAGCTAAATGCTTGTGTTTCTAGCTCCAACAGTACAGTAATACCTAGCTAAATGTTTGTGTTTCTAGCTCCAACAGTAATACCTAGCTAAATGTTTGTGTTTCTAGCTCCAACAGTAATACCTAGCTAAATGTTTGTTTTTCTAGCTCCAAAAGTAATACCTAGGTAAATGTTTGTGTTTCTAGCTCCAACAGTAATACCTAGCTAAATGCTTGTGTTTCTAGCTCCAACAGTACAGTAATACCTAGCTAAATGCTTGTGTTTCTAGCTCCAACAGTAATACCTAGTTAACTGCTTGTGTTTCTAGCTCCAACAGTAATACCTAGCTAAATGCTTGTGTTTCTAGCTCCAACAGTACAGTAATACCTAGCTAAATGTTTGTGTTTCTAGCTCCAACAGTACAGTAATACCTAGCTAAATGCTTGTGTTTCTAGCTCCAACAGTAATACCTAGCTAAATGTTTGTGTTTCTAGCTCCAACAGTAATACCTAGCTAAATGCTTGTGTGCCTCTCTCTAACAGTACAGTAATACCTAGCTAAAGGCTTGTGTTCCTCTCTCTAACAGTAATACCTAGCTAAAGGCCTGTGTTCCTCTCTCTAACAGTATATTAATACCTAGCTAAAGGCTTGTGTTCCTCTCTCTAACAGTATATTAATACCTAGCTAAAGTCTTGTGGTCCTCTCTCTAACAGTATATTAATACCTAGCTAAATGCTTGTGTTCCTCTCTCTAACAGTATATTAATACCTAGCTAAATGCTTGTGGTCCTCTCTCTAACAGTATATTAATACCTAGCTAAAGGCTTGTGTTTCTAGCTCCAACAGTGCAGTAATTCCTAGCTAAATGCTTGTGTTTCTAGCTCCAACAGTAATACCTAGCTAAATGTTTGTTTTTCTAGCTCCAACAGTAATACCTAGCTAAATGTTTGTGTTTCTAGCTCCAACAGTAATACCTAGCTAAATGTTTGTGTTTCTAGCTCTAACAGTAATACCTAGCTAAATGCTTGTGTTTCTAGCTCCAACAGTACAGTAATACCTAGCTAAATGTTTGTGTTTCTAGCTCCAACAGTAATACCTAGCTAAATGTTTGTGTTTCTAGCTCCAACAGTAATACCTAGCTAAATGTTTGTTTTTCTAGCTCCAAAAGTAATACCTAGGTAAATGTTTGTGTTTCTAGCTCCAACAGTAATACCTAGCTAAATGCTTGTGTTTCTAGCTCCAACAGTACAGTAATACCTAGCTAAATGCTTGTGTTTCTAGCTCCAACAGTAATACCTAGTTAACTGCTTGTGTTTCTAGCTCCAACAGTAATACCTAGCTAAATGCTTGTGTTTCTAGCTCCAACAGTACAGTAATACCTAGCTAAATGTTTGTGTTTCTAGCTCCAACAGTACAGTAATACCTAGCTAAATGCTTGTGTTTCTAGCTCCAACAGTAATACCTAGCTAAATGTTTGTGTTTCTAGCTCCAACAGTAATACCTAGCTAAATGCTTGTGTGCCTCTCTCTAACAGTACAGTAATACCTAGCTAAAGGCTTGTGTTCCTCTCTCTAACAGTAATACCTAGCTAAAGGCCTGTGTTCCTCTCTCTAACAGTATATTAATACCTAGCTAAAGGCTTGTGTTCCTCTCTCTAACAGTATATTAATACCTAGCTAAAGTCTTGTGGTCCTCTCTCTAACAGTATATTAATACCTAGCTAAATGCTTGTGTTCCTCTCTCTAACAGTATATTAATACCTAGCTAAATGCTTGTGGTCCTCTCTCTAACAGTATATTAATACCTAGCTAAAGGCTTGTGTTCCTCTCTCTAACAGTATATTAATACCTAGCTAAAGTCTTGTGGTCCTCTCTCTAACAGTATATTAATACCTAGCTAAATGCTTGTGTTTCTAGCTCCAACAGTACAGTAATACCTAGCTAAATGCTTGTGTTTCTAGCTCCAACAG
Organism: Oncorhynchus kisutch; assembly: GCF_002021735.2. Taxonomy (NCBI): domain Eukaryota; kingdom Metazoa; phylum Chordata; class Actinopteri; order Salmoniformes; family Salmonidae; genus Oncorhynchus; species Oncorhynchus kisutch. The sequence goes on from NC_034185.2 coordinate 3,978,529, forward strand.
TAATACCTAGCTAAATGCTTGTGTTTCTAGCTCCAACAGTAATACGTAGCTAAATGTGTGTGTTTCTAGCTCCAACAGTACAGTAATACCTAGTTAAAGGCTTGTGTTTCTAGCTCCAACAGTAATACCTAGCTAAAGGTTTGTGTTTCTAGCTCCAACAGTACAGTAATACCTAGCTAAATGCTTGTGTTTCTAGCTCCAACAGTAATACCTAGCTAAATGTTTGTTTGTCTAGCTCCAACAGTAATACCTAGCTAAATGTTTGTGTTTCTAGCTCTAACAGTAATACCTAGCTAAATGCTTGTGTTTCTAGCTCCAGCAGTACAGTAATACCTAGCTAAATGTTTGTGTTTCTAGCTCCAACAGTAATACCTAGCTAAATGTTTGTGTTTCTAGCTCCAACAGTAATACCTAGCTAAATGTTTGTTTTTCTAGCTCCAACAGTAATACCTAGGTCAATGTTTGTGTTTCTAGCTCCAACAGTAATACCTAGCTAAATGCTTGTGTTTCTAGCTCCAACAGTACAGTAATACCTAGCTAAATGTTTGTGTTTCTAGCTCCAACAGTACAGTAATACCTAGCTAAATGCTTGTGTTTCTAGCTCCAACAGTAATACCTAGCTAAATGTTTGTGTTTCTAGCTCCAACAGTAATACCTAGCTAATTGCTTGTGTTCCTCTCTCTAACAGTACAGTAATACCTAGCTAAAGGCTTGTGTTCCTCTCTCTAACAGTAATACCTAGCTAAAGGCCTGTGTTCCTCTCTCTAACAGTATATTAATACCTAGCTAAAGGCTTGTGTTCCTCTCTCTAACAGTATATTAATTCCCTAGCTAAAGTCTTGTGGTCCTCTCTCTAACAGTATATTAATACCTATCTAAATGCTTGTGTTCCTCTCTCTAACAGTATATTAATACCTAGCTAAATGCTTGTGGTCCTCTCTCTAACAGTATATTAATACCTAGCTAAATGCTTGTGTTCCTCTCTCTAACAGTATATTAATACCTAGCTAAATGCTTGTGTTCCTCTCTCTAACAATATATTAATACCTAGCTAAAGGCTTGTGATCCTCTCTCTAACAGTATATTAATACCTAGCTAAATGCTTGTGTTCCTCTCTCTAACAGTACAGTAATACCTAGCTAAATGCTTGTGTTTCTAGCTCCAACAGTAATACCTAGCTAAATGCTTGTGTTTCTAGCTCCAACAGTAATACCTAGCTAAATGTTTGTGTTTCTAGCTCCAACAGTAATACCTAGCTTAATGCTTGTGTTCCTCTCTCTAACAGTATATTAATACCTAGCTAAATGCTTGTGTTCCTCTCTCTAACAGTACAGTAATACCTAGCTAAAGGCTTGTGTTCCTCTCTCTAACAGTATATTAATACCTAGCTAAATGCTTGTGTTCCTAGCTCCAACAGTAATTCCTAGCTAAATGCTTGTGTTCCTCTCTCTAACAGTATATTAATACCTAGCTAAATGCTTGTGTTCCTCTCTCTAACAATACAGTAATACCTAGCTAAATGCTTGTGTTCCTCTCTCTAACAGTATATTAATACCTAGCTAAATGCTTGTGGTCCTCTCTCTAACAGTATATTAATACCTAGCTAAATGCTTGTTTTCCTCTCTCTAACAATATATTAATACCTAGCTAAAGGCTTGTGAGCCTCTCTCTAACAGTATATTAATACCTAGCTAAATGCTTGTGTTCCTCTCTCTAACAGTACAGTCATACCTAGCTAAATGCTTGTGTTTCTAGCTCCAACAGTAATACCTAGCTAAATGCTTGTGTTTCTAGCTCCAACAGTAATACCTAGCTAAATGTTTGTGTTTCTAGCTCCAACAGTAATACCTAGCTAAATGCTTGTGTTCCTCTCTCTAACAGTACAGTAATACCTAGCTAAATGCTTGTGTTCCTCTCTCTAACAGTAATACCTAGCTAAATGCTTGTGTTCCTCTCTCTAACAGTACAGTAATACCTAGCTAAATGCTTGTGTTCCTCTCTCTAACAGTATATTAATACCTAGCTAAATGCTTGTGTTCCTCTCTCTAACAGTATATTAATACCTAGCTAAATGCTTGTGTTCCTCTCTCTAACAGTATATTAATACCTAGCTAAATGCTTGTGTTCCTCTCTCTAACAGTATATTAATACCTAGCTAAAGGCTTGTGTTCCTCTCTCTAACAGTATATTAATACCTAGCTAAATGCTTGTGTTCCTCTCTCTAACAATATATTAATACCTAGCTAAAGGCTTGTGATCCTCTCTCTAACAGTATATTAATACCTAGCTAAATGCTTGTGTTCCTCTCTCTAACAGTACAGTAATACCTAGCTAAATGCTCGTGTTCCTCTCTCTAACAGTATATTAATACCTAGCTAAATGCTTGTGTTCCTCTCTCTAACAGTACACTAATACCTAGTTAAATGCTTGTGTTCCTCTCTCTAACAGTATATTAATACCTAGCTAAATGCTTGTGTTCCTCTCTCTAACAATATATTAATACGTAGCTAAATGCTTGTGTTCCTCTCTCTAACAGTATATTAATACCTAGCTAAATGCTTGTGTTCCTCTCTCTAACAGTAATACCTAGCTAAATGCTTGTGTTCCTCTCTCTAACAGTAATACCTAGCTAAATGCTTGTGTTCCTCTCTCTACCAGAATATTAATACCTAGCTAAATGCTTGTGTTCCTCTCTCTAACAGTATATTAATACCTAGCTAAAGGCTTGTGTTCCTCTCTCCAACAGTATATTAATACCTAGCTAAATGCTTGTGTTCCTCTCTCTAACAGTACAGTACTACCTAGCTAAATGCTTGTGTTCCTCTCTCTAACAGTATATTAATACCTAGCTAAATGCTTGTGTTCCTCTCTCTAACAGTATATTAATACCTAGCTAAATGCTTGTGTTCCTCTCTCTAACAGTAATACCTAGCTAAATGCTTGTGTTCCTCTCTCTAACAGTAATACCTAGCTAAATGCTTGTGTTCCTCTCTCTAACAGTATATTAATACCTAGCTAAATGCTTGTGTTCCTCTCTATAACAGTATATTAATACCTAGCTAAATGCTTGTGTTCCTCTCTCTAACAGTACAGTAATACCTAGCTAAAGGCTTGTGTTCCTCTCTCTAACAGTAATACCTAGCTAAATGCTTGTGTTACTCTCTCTAACAGTATATTAATACCTAGCTAAATGTTTGTGTTCCTCTCTCTAATAGTATATTAATACCTAGCTAAAGGCTTGTGTTCCTCTCTCTAACAGTATATTAATACCTAGCTAAATGCTTGTGTTCCTAGCTCCAACAGTAATTCCTAGCTAAATGCTTGTGTTCCTCTCTCTAACAGTATATTAATACCTAGCTAAATGCTTGTGTTCCTCTCTCTAACAATACAGTAATATCTAGCTAAATATTTGTGTTCCTCTCTTTAACAGTATATTAATACCTAGCTAAATGCTTGTGTTCCTCTCTCTAACAGTATATTAATACCTAGCTAAATGCTTGTGTTCCTCTCTCTAACAGTATATTAATACCTAGCTAAATGCTTGTGTTCCTCTCTCTAACAGTAATACCTAGCTAAATGCTTGTGTTCCTCTCTCTAACAGTAATACCTAGCTAAATGCTTGTGTTCCTCTCTCTAACAGTATATTAATACCTAGCTAAATGCTTGTTTTCCTCTCTCTAACAGTATATTAATACCTAGCTAATGGATTGTGTTCCTCTCTCTAACAGTATATTAATACCTAGCTAAATGCTTGTGTTCCTCTCTCTAACAGTACAGTAATGCCTAGCTAAAGGCTTGTGTTCCTCTCTCTAACAGTAATACCTAGCTAAATGCTTGTGTTACTCTCTCTAACAGTATATTAATACCTACCTAAATGTTTGTTTTCCTCTCTCTAATAGTATATTAATACCTAGCTAAAGGCTTGTGTTCCTCTCTCTAACAGTATATTAATACCTAGCTAAATGCTTGTGTTCCTAGCTCCAACAGTAATTCCTAGCTAAATGCTTGTGTTCCTCTCTCTAACAGTATATTAATACCTAGCTAAATGCGTGTGTTCCTCTCTCTAACAGTATATTAATACCTAGCTAAATGCTTGTGTTCCTCTCTCTTTAACAGTATATTAATACCTAGCTAAATGCTTGTGGTCCTCTCTCTAACAGTATATTAATACCTAGCTAAATGCTTGTGTTCCTCTCTCTAACAGTATATTAATACCTAGCTAAATGCTTGTGTTCCTCTCTCTAACAGTAATACCTAGCTAAATGCTTGTGTTCCTCTCTCTAACAGTAATACCTAGCTAAATGCTTGTGTTCCTCTCTCTAACAGTATATTAATACCTAGCTAAATGCTTGTGTTCCTCTCTCTAACAGTATATTAATACCTAGCTAAATGCTTGTGTTCCTCTCTCCAACAGTATATTAATACCTAGCTAAATGCTTGTGTTCCTCTCTCTAACAGTACAGTACTACCTAGCTAAATGATTGTGTTCCTCTCTCTAACAGTATATTAATACCTAGCTAAATGCTTGTGTTCCTCTCTCTAACAGTATATTAATACCTAGCTAAATGCTTGTGTTCCTCTCTCTAACAGTAATACCTAGCTAAATGCTTGTGTTCCTCTCTCTAACAGTAATACCTAGTTAAATGCTTGTGTTCCTCTCTCTAACAGTATATTAATACCTAGCTAAATGCTTGTGTTCCTTTCTCTAACAGTATATTAATACCTAGCTAAAGGCTTGTGTTCCTCTCTCCAACAGTATATTAATACCTAGCTAAATGCTTGTGTTCCTCTCTCTAACAGTACAGTAATACCTAGCTAAAGGCTTGTGTTCCTCTCTCTAACAGTAATACCTAGCTAAATGCTTGTGTTACTCTCTCTACCAGTATATTAATACCTAGCTAAATGCTTGTGTTCCTCTCTCTAACAGTATATTAATACCTAGCTAAAGGCTTGTGTTCCTCTCTCCAACAGTATATTAATACCTAGCTAAATGCTTGTGTTCCTCTCTCTAACAGTACAGTACTACCTAGCTAAATGCTTGTGTTCCTCTCTCTAACAGTATATTAATACCTAGCTAAATGCTTGTGTTCCTCTCTCTAACAGTATATTAATACCTAGCTAAATGCTTGTGTTCCTCTCTCTAACAGTAATACCTAGCTAAATGCTTGTGTTCCTCTCTCTAACAGTAATACCTAGCTAAATGCTTGTGTTCCTCTCTCTAACAGTATATTAATACCTAGCTAAATGCTTGTGTTCCTCTCTCTAACAGTATATTAATACCTAGCTAAATGCTTGTGTTCCTCTCTCTAACAGTACAGTAATACCTAGCTAAAGGCTTGTGTTCCTCTCTCTAACAGTAATACCTAGCTAAATGCTTGTGTTACTCTCTCTAACAGTATATTAATACCTAGCTAAATGTTTGTGTTCCTCTCTCTAATAGTATATTAATACCTAGCTAAAGGCTTGTGTTCCTCTCTCTAACAGTATATTAATACCTAGCTAAATGCTTGTGTTCCTAGCTCCAACAGTAATTCCTAGCTAAATGCTTGTGTTCCTCTCTCTAACAGTATATTAATACCTAGCTAAATGCTTGTGTTCCTCTCTCTAACAATACAGTAATATCTAGCTAAATATTTGTGTTCCTCTCTTTAACAGTATATTAATACCTAGCTAAATGCTTGTGTTCCTCTCTCTAACAGTATATTAATACCTAGCTAAATGCTTGTGTTCCTCTCTCTAACAGTATATTAATACCTAGCTAAATGCTTGTGTTCCTCTCTCTAACAGTATATTAATACCTAGCTAAATGCTTGTGTTCCTCTCTCTAACAGTAATACCTAGCTAAATGCTTGTGTTCCTCTCTCTAACAGTAATACCTAGCTAAATGCTTGTGTTCCTCTCTCTAACAGTATATTAATACCTAGCTAAATGCTTGTTTTCCTCTCTCTAACAGTATATTAATACCTAGCTAATGGATTGTGTTCCTCTCTCTAACAGTATATTAATACCTAGCTAAATGCTTGTGTTCCTCTCTCTAACAGTACAGTAATACCTAGCTAAAGGCTTGTGTTCCTCTCTCTAACAGTAATACCTAGCTAAATGCTTGTGTTACTCTCTCTAACAGTATATTAATACCTACCTAAATGTTTGTTTTCCTCTCTCTAATAGTATATTAATACCTAGCTAAAGGCTTGTGTTCCTCTCTCTAACAGTATATTAATACCTAGCTAAATGCTTGTGTTCCTAGCTCCAACAGTAATTCCTAGCTAAATGCTTGTGTTCCTCTCTCTAACAGTATATTAATACCTAGCTAAATGCGTGTGTTCCTCTCTCTAACAGTATATTAATACCTAGCTAAATGCTTGTGTTCCTCTCTCTTTAACAGTATATTAATACCTAGCTAAATGCTTGTGGTCCTCTCTCTAACAGTATATTAATACCTAGCTAAATGCTTGTGTTCCTCTCTCTAACAGTATATTAATACCTAGCTAAATGCTTGTGTTCCTCTCTCTAACAGTAATACCTAGCTAAATGCTTGTGTTCCTCTCTCTAACAGTAATACCTAGCTAAATGCTTGTGTTCCTCTCTCTAACAGTATATTAATACCTAGCTAAATGCTTGTGTTCCTCTCTCTAACAGTATATTAATACCTAGCTAAATGCTTGTGTTCCTCTCTCCAACAGTATATTAATACCTAGCTAAATGCTTGTGTTCCTCTCTCTAACAGTACAGTACTACCTAGCTAAATGATTGTGTTCCTCTCTCTAACAGTATATTAATACCTAGCTAAATGCTTGTGTTCCTCTCTCTAACAGTATATTAATACCTAGCTAAATGCTTGTGTTCCTCTCTCTAACAGTAATACCTAGCTAAATGCTTGTGTTCCTCTCTCTAACAGTAATACCTAGTTAAATGCTTGTGTTCCTCTCTCTAACAGTATATTAATACCTAGCTAAATGCTTGTGTTCCTTTCTCTAACAGTATATTAATACCTAGCTAAAGGCTTGTGTTCCTCTCTCCAACAGTATATTAATACCTAGCTAAATGCTTGTGTTCCTCTCTCTAACAGTACAGTAATACCTAGCTAAAGGCTTGTGTTCCTCTCTCTAACAGTAATACCTAGCTAAATGCTTGTGTTACTCTCTCTAACAGTGTATTAATACCTAGCTAAATGTTTGTGTTCCTCTCTCTAATAGTATATTAATACCTAGCTAAAGGCTTGTGTCCTCTCTCTAACAGTATATTAATACCTAGCTAAATTCTTGTGTTCCTCTCTCTAACAGTATATTAATACCTAGCTAAATGCTTGTGTTCCTCTCTCTAACAGTACAGTAATACCTAGCTAAAGGCTTGTGTTCCTCTCTCTAACAGTATATTAATACCTAGCTAAATGCTTGTGTTCCTAGCTCCAACAGTAATTCCTAGCTAAATGCTTGTGTTCCTCTCTCTAACAGTATATTAATACCTAGCTAAATGCTTGTGTTCCTCTCTCTAACAGTATATTAATACCTAGCTAAATGCTTGTGTTCCTCTCTCTAACAGTAATACCTAGCTAAATGCTTGTGTTCCTCTCTCTAACAGTAATACCTAGCTAAATGCTTGTGTTCCTCTCTCTAACAGTATATTAATACCTAGCTAAATGCTTGTGTTCCTCTCTCTAACAGTATATTAATACCTAGCTAAAGGCTTGTGTTCCTCTCTCCAACAGTATATTAATACCTAGCTAAATGCTTGTGTTCCTCTCTCTAACAGTACAGTAATACCTAGCTAAAGGCTTGTGTTCCTCTCTCTAACAGTAATACCTAGCTAAATGCTTGTGTTACTCTCTCTAACAGTATATTAATACCTAGCTAAATGTTTGTGTTCCTCTCTCTAATAGTATATTAATACCTAGCTAAAGGCTTGTGTTCCTCTCTCTAACAGTATATTAATACCTAGCTAAATGCTTGTGTTCCTAGCTCCAACAGTAATTCCTAGCTAAATGCTTGTGTTCCTCTCTCTAACAGTATATTAATACCTAGCTAAATGCTTGTGTTCCTCTCTCTAACAATACAGTAATATCTAGCTAAATATTTGTGTTCCTCTCTTTAACAGTATATTAATACCTAGCTAAATGCTTGTGTTCCTCTCTCTAACAGTATATTAATACCTAGCTAAATGCTTGTGTTCCTCTCTCTAACAGTATATTAATACCTAGCTAAATGCTTGTGTTCCTCTCTCTAACAGTATATTAATACCTAGCTAAATGCTTGTGTTCCTCTCTCTAACAGTAATACCTAGCTAAATGCTTGTGTTCCTCTCTCTAACAGTAATACCTAGCTAAATGCTTGTGTTCCTCTCTCTAACAGTATATTAATACCTAGCTAAATGCTTGTTTTCCTCTCTCTAACAGTATATTAATACCTAGCTAATGGATTGTGTTCCTCTCTCTAACAGTATATTAATACCTAGCTAAATGCTTGTGTTCCTCTCTCTAACAGTACAGTAATACCTAGCTAAAGGCTTGTGTTCCTCTCTCTAACAGTAATACCTAGCTAAATGCTTGTGTTACTCTCTCTAACAGTATATTAATACCTACCTAAATGTTTGTTTTCCTCTCTCTAATAGTATATTAATACCTAGCTAAAGGCTTGTGTTCCTCTCTCTAACAGTATATTAATACCTAGCTAAATGCTTGTGTTCCTAGCTCCAACAGTAATTCCTAGCTAAATGCTTGTGTTCCTCTCTCCAACAGTATATTAATACCTAGCTAAATGCTTGTGTTCCTCTCTCTAACAGTACAGTACTACCTAGCTAAATGATTGTGTTCCTCTCTCTAACAGTATATTAATACCTAGCTAAATGCTTGTGTTCCTCTCTCTAACAGTATATTAATACCTAGCTAAATGCTTGTGTTCCTCTCTCTAACAGTAATACCTAGCTAAATGCTTGTGTTCCTCTCTCTAACAGTAATACCTAGTTAAATGCTTGTGTTCCTCTCTCTAACAGTATATTAATACCTAGCTAAATGCTTGTGTTCCTTTCTCTAACAGTATATTAATACCTAGCTAAAGGCTTGTGTTCCTCTCTCCAACAGTATATTAATACCTAGCTAAATGCTTGTGTTCCTCTCTCTAACAGTACAGTAATACCTAGCTAAAGGCTTGTGTTCCTCTCTCTAACAGTAATACCTAGCTAAATGCTTGTGTTACTCTCTCTAACAGTGTATTAATACCTAGCTAAATGTTTGTGTTCCTCTCTCTAATAGTATATTAATACCTAGCTAAAGGCTTGTGTCCTCTCTCTAACAGTATATTAATACCTAGCTAAATTCTTGTGTTCCTCTCTCTAACAGTATATTAATACCTAGCTAAATGCTTGTGTTCCTCTCTCTAACAGTACAGTAATACCTAGCTAAAGGCTTGTGTTCCTCTCTCTAACAGTATATTAATACCTAGCTAAATGCTTGTGTTCCTAGCTCCAACAGTAATTCCTAGCTAAATGCTTGTGTTCCTCTCTCTAACAGTATATTAATACCTAGCTAAATGCTTGTGTTCCTCTCTCTAACAGTATATTAATACCTAGCTAAATGCTTGTGTTCCTCTCTCTAACAGTAATACCTAGCTAAATGCTTGTGTTCCTCTCTCTAACAGTAATACCTAGCTAAATGCTTGTGTTCCTCTCTCTAACAGTATATTAATACCTAGCTAAATGCTTGTGTTCCTCTCTCTAACAGTATATTAATACCTAGCTAAAGGCTTGTGTTCCTCTCTCCAACAGTATATTAATACCTAGCTAAATGCTTGTGTTCCTCTCTCTAACAGTACAGTAATACCTAGCTAAAGGCTTGTGTTCCTCTCTCTAACAGTAATACCTAGCTAAATGCTTGTGTTACTCTCTCTAACAGTATATTAATACCTAGCTAAATGTTTGTGTTCCTCTCTCTAATAGTATATTAATACCTAGCTAAAGGCTTGTGTTCCTCTCTCTAACAGTATATTAATACCTAGCTAAATGCTTGTGTTCCTAGCTCCAACAGTAATTCCTAGCTAAATGCTTGTGTTCCTCTCTCTAACAGTATATTAATACCTAGCTAAATGCTTGTGTTCCTCTCTCTAACAATACAGTAATATCTAGCTAAATATTTGTGTTCCTCTCTTTAACAGTATATTAATACCTAGCTAAATGCTTGTGTTCCTCTCTCTAACAGTATATTAATACCTAGCTAAATGCTTGTGTTCCTCTCTCTAACAGTATATTAATACCTAGCTAAATGCTTGTGTTCCTCTCTCTAACAGTATATTAATACCTAGCTAAATGCTTGTGTTCCTCTCTCTAACAGTAATACCTAGCTAAATGCTTGTGTTCCTCTCTCTAACAGTAATACCTAGCTAAATGCTTGTGTTCCTCTCTCTAACAGTATATTAATACCTAGCTAAATGCTTGTTTTCCTCTCTCTAACAGTATATTAATACCTAGCTAATGGATTGTGTTCCTCTCTCTAACAGTATATTAATACCTAGCTAAATGCTTGTGTTCCTCTCTCTAACAGTACAGTAATACCTAGCTAAAGGCTTGTGTTCCTCTCTCTAACAGTAATACCTAGCTAAATGCTTGTGTTACTCTCTCTAACAGTATATTAATACCTACCTAAATGTTTGTTTTCCTCTCTCTAATAGTATATTAATACCTAGCTAAAGGCTTGTGTTCCTCTCTCTAACAGTATATTAATACCTAGCTAAATGCTTGTGTTCCTAGCTCCAACAGTAATTCCTAGCTAAATGCTTGTGTTCCTCTCTCTAACAGTATATTAATACCTAGCTAAATGCTTGTGTTCCTCTCTCTAACAGTATATTAATACCTAGCTAAATGCTTGTGTTCCTCTCTCTTTAACAGTATATTAATACCTAGCTAAATGCTTGTGGTCCTCTCTCTAACAGTATATTAATACCTAGCTAAATGCTTGTGTTCCTCTCTCTAACAGTATATTAATACCTAGCTAAATGCTTGTGTTCCTCTCTCTAACAGTAATACCTAGCTAAATGCTTGTGTTCCTCTCTCTAACAGTAATACCTAGCTAAATGCTTGTGTTCCTCTCTCTAACAGTATATTAATACCTAGCTAAATGCTTGTGTTCCTCTCTCTAACAGTATATTAATACCTAGCTAAATGCTTGTGTTCCTCTCTCCAACAGTATATTAATACCTAGCTAAATGCTTGTGTTCCTCTCTCTAACAGTACAGTACTACCTAGCTAAATGATTGTGTGCCTCTCTCTAACAGTATATTAATACCTAGCTAAATGCTTGTGTTCCTCTCTCTAACAGTATATTAATACCTAGCTAAATGCTTGTGTTCCTCTCTCTAACAGTAATACCTAGCTAAATGCTTGTGTTCCTCTCTCTAACAGTAATACCTAGTTAAATGCTTGTGTTCCTCTCTCTAACAGTATATTAATACCTAGCTAAATGCTTGTGTTCCTTTCTCTAACAGTATATTAATACCTAGCTAAAGGCTTGTGTTCCTCTCTCCAACAGTATATTAATACCTAGCTAAATGCTTGTGTTCCTCTCTCTAACAGTACAGTAATACCTAGCTAAAGGCTTGTGTTCCTCTCTCTAACAGTAATACCTAGCTAAATGCTTGTGTTACTCTCTCTAACAGTGTATTAATACCTAGCTAAATGTTTGTGTTCCTCTCTCTAATAGTATATTAATACCTAGCTAAAGGCTTGTGTCCTCTCTCTAACAGTATATTAATACCTAGCTAAATTCTTGTGTTCCTAGCTCCAACAGTAATTCCTAGCTAAATGCTTGTGTTCCTCTCTCTAACAGTATATTAATACCTAGCTAAATGCTTGTGTTCCTCTCTCTAACAATACAGTAATATCTAGCTAAATATTTGTGTTCCTCTCTTTAACAGTATATTAATACCTAGCTAAATGCTTGTGTTCCTCTCTCTAACAGTATATTAATACCTAGCTAAATGCTTGTGTTCCTCTCTCTAACAGTATATTAATACCTAGCTAAATGCTTGTGTTCCTCTCTCTAACAGTATATTAATACCTAGCTAAATGCTTGTGTTCCTCTCTCTAACAGTAATACCTAGCTAAATGCTTGTGTTCCTCTCTCTAACAGTAATACCTAGCTAAATGCTTGTGTTCCTCTCTCTAACAGTATATTAATACCTAGCTAAATGCTTGTTTTCCTCTCTCTAACAGTATATTAATACCTAGCTAATGGATTGTGTTCCTCTCTCTAACAGTATATTAATACCTAGCTAAATGCTTGTGTTCCTCTCTCTAACAGTACAGTAATACCTAGCTAAAGGCTTGTGTTCCTCTCTCTAACAGTAATACCTAGCTAAATGCTTGTGTTACTCTCTCTAACAGTATATTAATACCTACCTAAATGTTTGTTTTCCTCTCTCTAATAGTATATTAATACCTAGCTAAAGGCTTGTGTTCCTCTCTCTAACAGTATATTAATACCTAGCTAAATGCTTGTGTTCCTAGCTCCAACAGTAATTCCTAGCTAAATGCTTGTGTTCCTCTCTCTAACAGTATATTAATACCTAGCTAAATGCTTGTGTTCCTCTCTCTAACAGTATATTAATACCTAGCTAAATGCTTGTGTTCCTCTCTCTTTAACAGTATATTAATACCTAGCTAAATGCTTGTGGTCCTCTCTCTAACAGTATATTAATACCTAGCTAAATGCTTGTGTTCCTCTCTCTAACAGTATATTAATACCTAGCTAAATGCTTGTGTTCCTCTCTCTAACAGTAATACCTAGCTAAATGCTTGTGTTCCTCTCTCTAACAGTAATACCTAGCTAAATGCTTGTGTTCCTCTCTCTAACAGTATATTAATACCTAGCTAAATGCTTGTGTTCCTCTCTCTAACAGTATATTAATACCTAGCTAAATGCTTGTGTTCCTCTCTCCAACAGTATATTAATACCTAGCTAAATGCTTGTGTTCCTCTCTCTAACAGTACAGTACTACCTAGCTAAATGATTGTGTGCCTCTCTCTAACAGTATATTAATACCTAGCTAAATGCTTGTGTTCCTCTCTCTAACAGTATATTAATACCTAGCTAAATGCTTGTGTTCCTCTCTCTAACAGTAATACCTAGCTAAATGCTTGTGTTCCTCTCTCTAACAGTAATACCTAGTTAAATGCTTGTGTTCCTCTCTCTAACAGTATATTAATACCTAGCTAAATGCTTGTGTTCCTTTCTCTAACAGTATATTAATACCTAGCTAAAGGCTTGTGTTCCTCTCTCCAACAGTATATTAATACCTAGCTAAATGCTTGTGTTCCTCTCTCTAACAGTACAGTAATACCTAGCTAAAGGCTTGTGTTCCTCTCTCTAACAGTAATACCTAGCTAAATGCTTGTGTTACTCTCTCTAACAGTGTATTAATACCTAGCTAAATGTTTGTGTTCCTCTCTCTAATAGTATATTAATACCTAGCTAAAGGCTTGTGTCCTCTCTCTAACAGTATATTAATACCTAGCTAAATTCTTGTGTTCCTAGCTCCAACAGTAATTCCTAGCTAAATGCTTGTGTTCCTCTCTCTAACAGTATATTAATACCTAGCTAAATGCTTGTGTTCCTCTCTCTAACAATACAGTAATATCTAGCTAAATATTTGTGTTCCTCTCTTTAACAGTATATTAATAGCTAGCTAAATGCTTGTGTTCCTCTCTCTAACAGTATATTAATACCTAGCTAAATGCTTGTGTTCCTCTCTCTAACAGTATATTAATACCTAGCTAAATGCTTGTGTTCCTCTCTCTAACAGTATATTAATACCTAGCTAAATGCTTGTGTTCCTCTCTCTAACAGTAATACCTAGCTAAATGCTTGTGTTCCTCTCTCTAACAGTAATACCTAGCTAAATGCTTGTGTTCCTCTCTCTAACAGTATATTAATACCTAGCTAAATGCTTGTTTTCCTCTCTCTAACAGTATATTAATACCTAGCTAATGGATTGTGTTCCTCTCTCTAACAGTATATTAATACCTAGCTAAATGCTTGTGTTCCTCTCTCTAACAGTATATTAATACCTAGCTAAATGCTTGTGTTCCTCTCTCTAACAGTATATTAATACCTAGCTAAATGCTTGTGTTCCTCTCTCTAACAGTAATACCTAGCTAAATGCTTGTGTTCCTCTCTCTAACAGTAATACCTAGCTAAATGCTTGTGTGCCTCTCTCTAACAGTATATTAATACCTAGCTAAATGCTTGTGTTCCTCTCTCTAACAGTATATTAATACCTAGCTAAATGCTTGTGTTCCTCTCTCTAACAGTATATTAATACCTAGCTAAAGGCTTGTGTTCCTCTCTCTAACAGTAATACCTAGCTAAATGCTTGTGTTCCTCTCTCTAACAGTAATACCTAGCTAAATGCTTGTGTTCCTCTCTCTAACAGTATATTAATACCTAGCTAAAGGCTTTTGTTCCTCTCTCCAACAGTATATTAATACCTAGCTAAATGCTTGTGTGCCTCTCTCTAACAGTACAGTAATACCTAGCTAAAGGCTTGTGTTCCTCTCTCTAACAGTAATACCTAGCTAAATGCTTGTGTTACTCTCTCTAACAGTACAGTAATACCTAGCTAAATGCTTGTGTTCCTCTCTCTAACAGTATATTAATACCTAGCTAAATGTTTGTGTTCCTCTCTCTAATAGTATATTAATACCTAGCTAAAGGCTTGTGTTCCTCTCTCTAACAGTATATTAATACCTAGCTAAATGCTTGTGTTCCTCTCTCTAACAGTATATTAATACCTAGCTAAATACTTGTGTTCCTCTCTCTAACAGTACAGTAATACCTAGCTAAATGCTTTTGTTCCTCTCTCTAACAGTATATTAATACCTAGCTAAATGCTTGTGTTCCTCTCTCTAACAGTATATTAATACCTAGCTAAATGCTTGTGTTCCTCTCTCTAACAGTATATTAATACCTAGCTAAATGCTTGTGTTCCTCTCTCTAACAGTATATTAATACCTAGCTAAATGCTTGTGTTCCTCTCTCTAACAGTATATTAATACATAGCTAAATGCTTGTGTTCCTAGCTCCAACAGTAATTCCTAGCTAAATGCTTGTGTTCCTCTCTCTAACAGTATATTAATACCTAGCTAAATACTTGTGTTCCTCTCTCTAACAGTATATTAATACCTAGCTAAATGCTTGTGTTCCTCTCTCTAACAGTATATTAATACCTAGCTAAATGCTTGTGTTCCTCTCTCTAACAGTAATACCTAGCTAAATGCTTGTGTTCCTCTCTCTAACAGTAATACCTAGCTAAATGCTTGTGTTCCTCTCTCTAACAGTATATTAATACCTAGCTAAATGCTTGTGTTCCTCTCTCTAACAGTATATTAATACCTAGCTAAAGGCTTGTGTTCCTCTCTCCAACAGTATATTAATACCTAGCTAAATGCTTGTGTTCCTCTCTCTAACAGTACAGTAATACCTAGCTAAAGGCTTGTGTTCCTCTCTCTAACAGTAATACCTAGCTAAATGCTTGTGTTACTCTCTCTAACAGTACAGTAATACCTAGCTAAATGCTTGTGTTCCTCTCTCTAACAGTATATTAATACCTAGCTAAATGTTTGTGTTCCTCTCTCTAATAGTATATTAATACGTAGCTAAATGCTTGTGTTCCTCTCTCTAACAGTATATTAATACCTAGCTAAAGGCTTGTGTTCCTCTCTCCAACAGTATATTAATACCTAGCTAAATGCTTGTGTTCCTCTCTCTAACAGTACAGTAATACCTAGCTAAAGGCTTGTGTTCCTCTCTCTAACAGTAATACCTAGCTAAATGCTTGTGTTACTCTCTCTAACAGTATATTAATACCTAGCTAAATGTTTGTGTTCCTCTCTCTAATAGTATATTAATACCTAGCTAAAGGCTTGTGTTCCTCTCTCTAACAGTATATTAATACCTAGCTAAATTCTTGTGTTCCTAGCTCCAACAGTAATTCCTAGCTAAATGCTTGTGTTCCTCTCTCTAACAGTATATTAATACCTAGCTAAATGCTTGTGTTCCTCTCTCTAACAATACAGTAATATCTAGCTAAATATTTGTGTTCCTCTCTTTAACAGTATATTAATACCTAGCTAAATGCTTGTGTTCCTCTCTCTAACAGTATATTAATACCTAGCTAAATGCTTGTGTTCCTCTCTCTAACAGTATATTAATACCTAGCTAAATGCTTGTGTTCCTCTCTCTAACAGTATATTAATACCTAGCTAAATGCTTGTGTTCCTCTCTCTAACAGTAATACCTAGCTAAATGCTTGTGTTCCTCTCTCTAACAGTAATACCTAGCTAAATGCTTGTGTTCCTCTCTCTAACAGTATATTAATACCTAGCTAAATGCTTGTTTTCCTCTCTCTAACAGTATATTAATACCTAGCTAATGGATTGTGTTCCTCTCTCTAACAGTATATTAATACCTAGCTAAATGCTTGTGTTCCTCTCTCTAACAGTATATTAATACCTAGCTAAATGCTTGTGTTCCTCTCTCTAACAGTATATTAATACCTAGCTAAATGCTTGTGTTCCTCTCTCTAACAGTAATACCTAGCAAATGCTTGTGTTCCTCTCTCTAACAGTAATACCTAGCTAAATGCGTGTGTTCCTCTCTCTAACAGTATATTAATACCTAGCTAAATGCTTGTGTTCCTCTCTCTAACAGTATATTAATACCTAGCTAAATGCTTGTGTTCCTCTCTCTAACAGTATATTAATACCTAGCTAAATGCTTGTGTTCCTCTCTCTAACAGTAATACCTAGCTAAATGCTTGTGTTCCTCTCTCTAACAGTAATACCTAGCTAAATGCTTGTGTTCCTCTCTCTAACAGTATATTAATACCTAGCTAAATGCTTGTGTCCCTCTCTCTAACAGTATATTAATACCTAGCTAAAGGCTTGTGTTCCTCTCTCCAACAGTATATTAATACCTAGCTAAATGCTTGTGTGCCTCTCTCTACAGTACAGTAATACCTAGCTAAAGGCTTGTGTTCCTCTCTCTAACAGTAATACCTAGCTAAATGCTTGTGTTACTCTCTCTAACAGTATATTAATACCTAGCTAAATGTTTGTGTTCCTCTCTCTAATAGTATATTAATACCTAGCTAAAGGCTTGTGTTCCTCTTTCTAACAGTAATTCCTAGCTAAATGCTTGTGTTCCTCTCTCTAACAGTATATTAATACCTAGCTAAATGTTTGTGTTCCTCTCTCTAATAGTATATTAATACCTAGCTAAAGGCTTGTGTTCCTCTCTCTAACAGTAATTCCTAGCTAAATTCTTGTGTTCCTCTCTCCAACAGTAATTCCTAGCTAAATGCTTGTGTTCCTCTCTCTAACAGTATATTAATACCTAGCTAAATGCTTGTGTTCCTCTCTCTAACAATACAGTAATATCTAGCTAAATATTTGTGTTCCTCTCTTTAACAGTATATTAATAGCTAGCTAAATGCTTGTGTTCCTCTCTCTAACAGTATATTAATACCTAGCTAAATGCTTGTGTTCCTCTCTCTAACAGTATATTAATACCTAGCTAAATGCTTGTGTTCCTCTCTCTAACAGTATATTAATACCTAGCTAAATGCTTGTGTTCCTCTCTCTAACAGTAATACCTAGCTAAATGCTTGTGTTCCTCTCTCTAACAGTAATACCTAGCTAAATGCTTGTGTTCCTCTCTCTAACAGTATATTAATACCTAGCTAAATGCTTGTTTTCCTCTCTCTAACAGTATATTAATACCTAGCTAATGGATTGTGTTCCTCTCTCTAACAGTATATTAATACCTAGCTAAATGCTTGTGTTCCTCTCTCTAACAGTATATTAATACCTAGCTAAATGCTTGTGTTCCTCTCTCTAACAGTATATTAATACCTAGCTAAATGCTTGTGTTCCTCTCTCTAACAGTAATACCTAGCTAAATGCTTGTGTTCCTCTCTCTAACAGTAATACCTAGCTAAATGCTTGTGTGCCTCTCTCTAACAGTATATTAATACCTAGCTAAATGCTTGTGTTCCTCTCTCTAACAGTATATTAATACCTAGCTAAATGCTTGTGTTCCTCTCTCTAACAGTATATTAATACCTAGCTAAAGGCTTGTGTTCCTCTCTCTAACAGTAATACCTAGCTAAATGCTTGTGTTCCTCTCTCTAACAGTAATACCTAGCTAAATGCTTGTGTTCCTCTCTCTAACAGTATATTAATACCTAGCTAAAGGCTTTTGTTCCTCTCTCCAACAGTATATTAATACCTAGCTAAATGCTTGTGTGCCTCTCTCTAACAGTACAGTAATACCTAGCTAAAGGCTTGTGTTCCTCTCTCTAACAGTAATACCTAGCTAAATGCTTGTGTTACTCTCTCTAACAGTACAGTAATACCTAGCTAAATGCTTGTGTTCCTCTCTCTAACAGTATATTAATACCTAGCTAAATGTTTGTGTTCCTCTCTCTAATAGTATATTAATACCTAGCTAAAGGCTTGTGTTCCTCTCTCTAACAGTATATTAATACCTAGCTAAATGCTTGTGTTCCTCTCTCTAACAGTATATTAATACCTAGCTAAATACTTGTGTTCCTCTCTCTAACAGTACAGTAATACCTAGCTAAATGCTTTTGTTCCTCTCTCTAACAGTATATTAATACCTAGCTAAATGCTTGTGTTCCTCTCTCTAACAGTATATTAATACCTAGCTAAATGCTTGTGTTCCTCTCTCTAACAGTATATTAATACCTAGCTAAATGCTTGTGTTCCTCTCTCTAACAGTATATTAATACCTAGCTAAATGCTTGTGTTCCTCTCTCTAACAGTATATTAATACATAGCTAAATGCTTGTGTTCCTAGCTCCAACAGTAATTCCTAGCTAAATGCTTGTGTTCCTCTCTCTAACAGTATATTAATACCTAGCTAAATACTTGTGTTCCTCTCTCTAACAGTATATTAATACCTAGCTAAATGCTTGTGTTCCTCTCTCTAACAGTATATTAATACCTAGCTAAATGCTTGTGTTCCTCTCTCTAACAGTAATACCTAGCTAAATGCTTGTGTTCCTCTCTCTAACAGTAATACCTAGCTAAATGCTTGTGTTCCTCTCTCTAACAGTATATTAATACCTAGCTAAATGCTTGTGTTCCTCTCTCTAACAGTATATTAATACCTAGCTAAAGGCTTGTGTTCCTCTCTCTAACAGTATATTAATACCTAGCTAAATGCTTGTGTTCCTCTCTCTAACAGTATATTAATACCTAGCTAAATGCTTGTGTTCCTCTCTCTAACAGTATATTAATACCTAGCTAAATGCTTGTGTTCCTCTCTCTAACAGTATATTAATACCTAGCTAAATGCTTGTGTTCCTCTCTCTAACAGTAATACCTAGCTAAATGCTTGTGTTCCTCTCTCTAACAGTAATACCTAGCTAAATGCTTGTGTTCCTCTCTCTAACAGTATATTAATACCTAGCTAAATGCTTGTTTTCCTCTCTCTAACAGTATATTAATACCTAGCTAATGGATTGTGTTCCTCTCTCTAACAGTATATTAATACCTAGCTAAATGCTTGTGTTCCTCTCTCTAACAGTATATTAATACCTAGCTAAATGCTTGTGTTCCTCTCTCTAACAGTATATTAATACCTAGCTAAATGCTTGTGTTCCTCTCTCTAACAGTAATACCTAGCTAAATGCTTGTGTTCCTCTCTCTAACAGTAATACCTAGCTAAATGCTTGTGTTCCTCTCTCTAACAGTATATTAATACCTAGCTAAATGCTTGTGTTCCTCTCTCTAACAGTATATTAATACCTAGCTAAATGCTTGTGTTCCTCTCTCTAACAGTATATTAATACCTAGCTAAATGCTTGTGTTCCTCTCTCTAACAGTAATACCTAGCTAAATGCTTGTGTTCCTCTCTCTAACAGTAATACCTAGCTAAATGCTTGTGTTCCTCTCTCTAACAGTATATTAATACCTAGCTAAATGCTTGTGTCCCTCTCTCTAACAGTATATTAATACCTAGCTAAAGGCTTGTGTTCCTCTCTCCAACAGTATATTAATACCTAGCTAAATGCTTGTGTGCCTCTCTCTACAGTACAGTAATACCTAGCTAAAGGCTTGTGTTCCTCTCTCTAACAGTAATACCTAGCTAAATGCTTGTGTTACTCTCTCTAACAGTATATTAATACCTAGCTAAATGTTTGTGTTCCTCTCTCTAATAGTATATTAATACCTAGCTAAAGGCTTGTGTTCCTCTCTCTAACAGTATATTAATACCTAGCTAAATTCTTGTGTTCCTAGCTCCAACAGTAATTCCTAGCTAAATGCTTGTGTTCCTCTCTCTAACAGTATATTAATACCTAGCTAAATGCTTGTGTTCCTCTCTCTAACAATACAGTAATATCTAGCTAAATATTTGTGTTCCTCTCTTTAACAGTATATTAATACCTAGCTAAATGCTTGTGTTCCTCTCTCTAACAGTATATTAATACCTAGCTAAATGCTTGTGTTCCTCTCTCTAACAGTATATTAATACCTAGCTAAATGCTTGTGTTCCTCCCTCTAACAGTATATTAATACCTAGCTAAATGCTTGTGTTCCTCTCTCTAACAGTAATACCTAGCTAAATGCTTGTGTTCCTCTCTCTAACAGTAATACCTAGCTAAATGCTTGTGTTCCTCTCTCTAACAGTATATTAATACCTAGCTAAATGCTTGTTTTCCTCTCTCTAACAGTATATTAATACCTAGCTAATGGATTGTGTTCCTCTCTCTAACAGTATATTAATACCTAGCTAAATGCTTGTGTTCCTCTCTCTAACAGTATATTAATACCTAGCTAAATGCTTGTGTTCCTCTCTCTAACAGTATATTAATACCTAGCTAAATGCTTGTGTTCCTCTCTCTAACAGTAATACCTAGCTAAATGCTTGTGTTCCTCTCTCTAACAGTAATACCTAGCTAAATGCTTGTGTTCCTCTCTCTAACAGTATATTAATACCTAGCTAAATGCTTGTGTTCCTCTCTCTAACAGTATATTAATACCTAGCTAAATGCTTGTGTTCCTCTCTCTAACAGTATATTAATACCTAGCTAAATGCTTGTGTTCCTCTCTCTAACAGTAATACCTAGCTAAATGCTTGTGTTCCTCTCTCTAACAGTAATACCTAGCTAAATGCTTGTGTTCCTCTCTCTAACAGTATATTAATACCTAGCTAAATGCTTGTGTCCCTCTCTCTAACAGTATATTAATACCTAGCTAAAGGCTTGTGTTCCTCTCTCCAACAGTATATTAATACCTAGCTAAATGCTTGTGTGCCTCTCTCTACAGTACAGTAATACCTAGCTAAAGGCTTGTGTTCCTCTCTCTAACAGTAATACCTAGCTAAATGCTTGTGTTACTCTCTCTAACAGTACAGTAATACCTAGCTAAATGCTTGTGTTCCTCTCTCTAACAGTATATTAATACCTAGCTAAATGTTTGTGTTCCTCTCTCTAATAGTATATTAATACCTAGCTAAAGGCTTGTGTTCCTCTCTCTAACAGTATATTAATACCTAGCTAAATGCTTGTGTTCCTCTCTCTAACAGTATATTAATACCTAGCTAAATACTTGTGTTCCTCTCTCTAACAGTACAGTAATACCTAGCTAAATGCTTGTGTTCCTCTCTCTAACAGTATATTAATACCTAGCTAAATGCTTGTGTTCCTCTCTCTAACAGTATATTAATACCTAGCTAAATGCTTGTGTTCCTCTCTCTAACAGTATATTAATACCTAGCTAAATGCTTGTGTTCCTCTCTCTAACAGTATATTAATACCTAGCTAAATGCTTGTGTTCCTCTCTCTAACAGTAATACCTAGCTAAATGCTTGTGTTCCTCTCTCTAACAGTAATACCTAGCTAAATGCTTGTGTTCCTCTCTCTAACAGTATATTAATACCTAGCTAAATGCTTGTTTTCCTCTCTCTAACAGTATATTAATTCCTAGCTAATGGATTGTGTTCCTCTCTCTAACAGTATATTAATACCTAGCTAAATGCTTGTGTTCCTCTCTCTAACAGTATATTAATACCTAGCTAAATGCTTGTGTTCCTCTCTCTAACAGTATATTAATACCTAGCTAAATGCTTGTGTTCCTCTCTCTAACAGTAATACCTAGCTAAATGCTTGTGTTCCTCTCTCTAATAGTAATATCTAGCTAAATGCTTGTGTTCCTCTCTCTAACAGTATATTAATACCTAGCTAAATGCTTGTGTTCCTCTCTCTAACAGTATATTAATACCTAGCTAAATGCTTGTGTTCCTCTCTCTAACAGTAATACCTAGCTAAATGCTTGTGTTCCTCTCTCTAACAGTAATACCTAGCTAAATGCTTGTGTTCCTCTCTCTAACAGTATATTAATACCTAGCTAAATGCTTGTGTTCCTAGCTCCAACAGTAATTCCTAGCTAAATGTTTGTGTTCCTCTCTCTAACAGTATATTAATACCTAGCTAAATGCTTGTGTTCCTAGCTCCAACAGTAATTCCTAGCTAAATGCTTGTGTTCCTCTCTGTAACAGTATATTAATACCTAGCTAAATGCTTGTGTTCCTCTCTCCAACAGTATATTAATACCTAGCTAAATGCTTGTGTTCCTCTCTCTAACAGTATATTAATACCTAGCTAAATGCTTGTGTTCCTCTCTCCAACAGTATATTAATACCTAGCTAAATGCTTGTGTTCCTCTCTCTAACAGTATATTAATACCTAGCTAAATGCTTGTGTTCCTCTCTCTAACAGTATATTAATACCTAGCTAAATGCTTGTGTTCCTCTTTCTAATAGTATATTAATACCTAGCTAAATGCTTGTGTTCCTCTCTCTAACAATACAGTAATACCTAGCTAAATGCTTGTGTTCCTCTCTCTAACAGTATATTAATACCTAGTTATTTGCTTGTGTTCCTCTCTCTAACAGTATATTAATATCTAACAATAAAAATGTAAAATTAAATCAAAACAATCAAGAATAAATGCATTAAGAACATAATAATAACATATATATCTATATAATATATAATAATATAATAATAACATATATATCTATATAATATATAATAACATAATAATAACATATATATCTATATAATATATAATAACATAATAATAACATATATATCTATATAATATATAATAACATAATAATAACATATATATCTATATAATATATAATAATAACATATATATCTATATAATATATAATAACATAATAATAACATATATATCTATATAATATATAATATATAATAATAACATATATATCTATATAATATATAATAACATAATAATAACATATATATCTATATAATATATAATAATATAATAATAACATATATATCTATATAATATATAATAATAACATATATATCTATATAATATATAATATATAATAATAACATATATATCTATATAATATATAATATATAATAATAACATATATATCTATATAATATATAATATATAATAATAACATATATATCTATATAATATATAATAATATAATAATAACATATATATCTATATAATATATAATAATATCTAACATTGAGACTGGAATATGTATATATATAGTACCAGTCAAAAGTTTGGACACACCTACTCATTCCAGGGTTTTTCTTTATTTTTTACTATTTTCTACATTGGCAAATAATAGGGAAAACAACAAAACTATTAAATAACACATATGGAATCATGTAGTAACCAAAAGAGTGTTAAACAAATCTAAATGTATTTTAGATTTCAGATTCTTCTAAAATAAAGTGATCCTACCTGACCTAAAACAGGGAATTTTTACTAGGATTAAATGTCAGGAATTGTGAAAAACTGAGTTTAAATGTATTTGGCTAAGGTGTATGTAAACTTCCTACTTCAACTGTATACAGTATGTGAATAGGAAAGGTGTGTACAGCAGTAGTTAGACGGGGTGGTTTGTATTGACACTATGGACAGTATGTGGATAGGACAGGTGTTTACAGCAGTAGTTAGACGGGGTGGTTTGTATTGACACTATGGACAGTATGTGGATAGGACAGGTGTGTACAGCAGTAGTTAGACGGGGTGGTTTGTATTGACACTATGGACAGTATGTGGATAGGACAGGTGTGTACAGCAGTAGTTAGACGGGGTGGTTTGTATTGACACTATGGACAGTATGTGGATAGGACAGGTGTGTACAGCAGTAGTTATACAGGATGGTTTGTATTGACACTATGGACAGTATGTAGATAGGACAGGTGTGTACAGCAGTAGTTAGACGGGATGGTTTGTATTGACACTATGGGCAGTATGTGGATAGGAAAGGTGTGTACAGCAGTAGTTAGACGGGGTGGTTTGTATTGACACTATGGGCAGTATGTGGATAGGAAAGGTGTGTACAGCAGTAGTTAGACGGGATGGTTTGTATTGACACTATGTGCAGTATGTGGATAGGAAAGGTGTGTACAGCAGTAGTTAGACGGGGTGGTTTGTATTGACACTATGGGATAGGATAGGACAGGTGTGTACAGCAGTAGTTAGACGGGATGGCTAGAATACAGCAGGTACAGAGCCTTCCAGAAAGTATTCGTACCATGTGACTAATTCCACTATTTGTTGTTATTATTACAGCCTGAATTTAAAATGGATGACATTAAATTGATATTTTTGTGTCAGTGATCTACACACAATACAAAGTAGACTGTTGTTTTTAAGTTCATTAAAAATGAAAGATCTTTAAGTGTCAATAAGTGTTCAACCCTTTTGTTATGGCAAATCACATAATAAGTTGCATGGACTCACTCTGTGTGCAAGAATAGTGTAACATGATTTGTGAATAACTACCTCATCACTGTACCCCCACACATACAATTATCTGTAAGGTCCCTCAGTCGAGCAGTGAATTTAAAGCACAGATTCAACCACGAAAAAAAACATATCTTCCACTTTGACTTGACAGAATATGATCATAGACAAAAAAAGAAAATCTAACTAAATTCATTTTAACTTTGTAACACAACAAAATGTGGATGCGGTGGGTTGAACCTCCCCCTGGAGAGCCCTGCGGTTTGCGGGCGGTGCAGTTGCTGTACCAGGCGGTGATGCAGCCTGACAGGATGCTCTCAATGGTGCATCTGTAGACGTTCGTGAGGGTCTTAGGGGCGAAGCCACATTTCTTCGGCCTACTGACGTTGAATAGGTGCCTTTGCACCTTCTTCACCACGTTGTCCATGTGGGTGGACCACTTCAGGTTGTCAGTGATGTGCACGCTGAGAAAATTGAAGCTTTTCACCCACTCCACTGTGGCCCCTTCGATGTGGATGTGGGCGCGCTCCCTGTACTGTCTCCTGTAGTCCACGATCAGCTCCATTTTGTTGACGTTGATGAGGGAGAAGTTAATTTCCTGTCACCTTTCCGCCTACTTCCTGTAGGCTGTGCCATCCGTTGTTGGTAGTCAGGCCTACCACTGTTGTGTCATTTGCAAACTTAATGATTGAGATGGAGACATGCATGACCACTCAGTCATGGGTGAACATTGAGTACAAGAGGAGCCTGGGCATGCACCCGTGTTGAGGAGGTGTTGTTGTCTATCTTTTTATTCAGTTACAACCCGCTAAGCTCATAAAATTAACAATGTCCCTGTGAATCAGATGGGAGTCGTTAAGTTCCTGCTCATATAAACTGAACCAGAATCAGATGGGAGTCGTTAAGTTCCTGCTCATATAAACTGAACCAGAATCAGATGGGAGTTTCACCAGTGTTAGGGAAGCTACAATGAAAATATAGTTTTCCCAAGTTATGAATTACTTCACACTGGAAGAAGTTAAGCAGTAAATTTACTGAACTAAAGTTCCGTAGGAAAACATAGTTCATTGCTTCCTAACTACTAACTATATATGAACTAAATGTGTAATGTCATAGACAAATTACAAAAACAGATCATTAGGTCTATTAATCACAAACAGTGAGAAAAACTCTCTCTCTCTCTCTCTCCCTTCATCTCTCTCTCTCTCTCTCTCTCTCTCTCTCTCTCTCTCTCTCTCTCTCTCTCTCTACCTCCATCTCTCTCTCTGTCTCTCTCTCTCTCTGTCTCTCTCCCTCCCTCTGTCTCTCTCTTTCTCTCTACCTCCATCTCTCTCTCTGTGTCTCTCTCTGTCTCTCTCCCTCCCTCTGTCTCTCTCTCTCTACCTCCATCTCTCTCTCCCTCTGTCTCTCTCTCTCTCCCTCTCTCTGTCTCTCTCTCTCTACCTCCATCTCTCTCTCTCTGTCTCTCTCTCTGTCTCTCTCCCTCTCTCTGTCTTTCTCTCCCTTTGTTTCTCTCCCTCTACCCCCTCTATCTTCCCCTGTCTTTCTCTCCCTTCATCTCTATCTCTCTCCCTGTGTCTCTATCCCTCTGTTTTCAAGTGAGAATTAGTCTGATGCCAAAATGTTAATACATTTTTTGCACAGCAACAAAAAAAATGACTGTGTTGTTCCAATAGTTAGCTACACCACTACAAGGCAAAAAAACAACAACAACATAATTACCTACTTAAAACATTACCAAGATTGGAATTTAGTTCACTACTCCCCAACACTGAGTTTCACCTAAGGTCTTTGGCACCCTCTGTGGCTTTCGCCTCAGCCACGGTGATCAGACGTGACCTCAGTAACCTGGAATCGTATGGAATCAGGTACATACTTAGGTATCAACTCAAGGACAGAACTACATGTACAATAAGAATACACACTTTCTACAGTTCAGCACAACGTTCCATTTCATCAATAATACGTAGCTCTACAGAGGCAGGCCTTGATATCCTAATGTCACTGCACCAATCAATGTTCTTTAAACAACCTGAGAGATTCTCACAACATATTAGTCAGTGAGCTGCGCAGAGAAGCACGACTGAAGTCCTTACTCTCCTGAGGCTTTGCTTACAATCGCTTTCTCTAAGCAGTGCATGATATCCTGATGCCAAGGGCACACCTTATCTTCAGCTTTAACCCAAACACCAGAGGTGCTCCGGAGGGAGATGCTACAAGCTATTTAGGTCAGAGGTGTTGTGCTGTGATTTTATTAGGTGTTTTAGTAAACTGGGGATTATTAGGTGACCATGATGGTTTGAGGGCCAGATTGGCATTTTAGCCAGGACACCTGGGGTTAACTAACACCCCTACTCTTACAATAAGTGCCATGGGATCTTTAATGACCTCTGAGAGTCAGGACACCTGGGTTAACACCCCTACTCTTACAATAAGTGCCATGGTATCTTTAATGACCTCTGAGAGTCAGGACACCTGGGGTTAACTAACACCCCTACTCTTACAATAAGTGCCATGGGATCTTTAATGACCTCAGAGAGTCAGGACACCCGTTTAATGTCACATCTGAAAGACTGCACCCTACACAGGGCAGTGCCAATCACTACCCTGGGGCATTGGGATATTTTTTTTAGACCAGAGAAAAGAGTGCCTCCTACTGGCCCCCCAACACCACTTCCAGCAGCATCTGGTCTCCCATCCAGGGACCAAGTAAAGACCAAGTACAGTGTAACCCATATTACTGATAGCCAGCAATCATTTTTCCATCTCTTCCACATAAACTTTACAAAATTAAAACGTATATTGGTTTTCTTTCATAACTAGGTATTTTATGCACGAATATAAATGGCCTCACTGTTCGTTGTTGGCATTTCCTTCCTGAGTTTGTCCACTTTGCCAATGAAGCAGTCACTAAAGTAATTGGTCACATCAAAGGGTTTTATGATGAATGAGACATCTGATTCAATAAAGAACTGAGTTGAACGGAGTTGAATTAATCTTTCTGCCCATGAATTTCACATAAAGTTTTCAAAGCTTTTTCCTGTCATATTTTATATAAATATAAACTACTATTATATTTTATATAATTTATCTATTCAGTCGGGCTTTACTACTATAGCCCATAGAAAAGCACTGAATCAGTGAAAGGTCCCTGAGCTGACAAGGTGAAAGGTCCCTGAGCTGACAAGGTGAAAGGTCCCTGAGCTGACAAGGTGAAAGGTCCCTGAGCTGACTAGGTGAAGGTCTGTTTGAGCTGACTAGGTGAAGGTCTGTTTGAGCTGACTAGGTGAAAGGTCTGTTTGAGCTGACTAGGTGAAGGTCTGTTTGAGCTGACTAGGTGAAAGGTCTGTTTGAGCTGACTAGGTAAAAGGTATGTTTGAGCTGACTAGGTGAAAGGTCTGTTTGAGCTGAGTATGTGAAAGGTCTGTTTGAGCTGACTAGGTGAAAGGTCTGTTTGAGCTGACTAGGTGAAAGGTCTGTTTGAGCTGACTAGGTGAAAGGTCTGTTTGAGCTGACTGGGTCAAAGGTCTGTCTGAGCTGACTAGGTGAAAGGTCCCCTAGCTGACTAGGTGAAGGTCTGTCTGAGCTGACAAGGTGAAAGGTCCCCTAGCTGACTAGGTGAAGGTCTGTCTGAGCTGACTAGGTGAAAGGTCTGTTTGAGCTGACTAGGTGAAGGTCTGTCTGAGCTGACTAGGTGAAGGTCTGTCTGAGCTGACTAGGTGAAGGTCTGTCTGAGCTGACTAGGTGAAGGTCTGTCTGAGCTGACTAGCTGAAGGTCTGTCTGAGCTGACTAGGTGAAGGTCTGTTTGAGCTGACTAGGTGAAAGGTCTGTTTGAGCTGACTAGGTGAAGGTCTGTTTGAGCTGACTAGGTGAAAGGTCTGTTTGAGCTGACTAGGTGAAAGGTCTGTTTGAGCTGACTAGGTGAAAGGTCTGTTTGAGCTGACTAGGTGAAAGGTCTGTTTGAGCTGACTAGGTGAAAGGTCTGTTTGAGCTGACTAGGTGAAGGTCTGTTTGAGCTGACTAGGTCAAAGGTCTGTCTGAGCTGACTAGGTGAAAGGTCCCCTAGCTGACTAGGTGAAGGTCTGTCTGAGCTGACAAGGTGAAAGGTCCCCTAGCTGACTAGGTGAAGGTCTGTCTGAGCTGACTAGGTGAAAGGTCTGTTTGAGCTGACTAGGTGAAGGTCTGTCTGAGCTGACTAGGTGAAGGTCTGTCTGAGCTGACTAGGTGAAGGTCTGTCTGAGCGGACTAGGTGAAGTTCTGTCTGAGCTGACTAGGTGAAGGTCTGTCTGAGCTGACTAGCTGAAGGTCTGTCTGAGCTGACTAGGTGAAAGGTCTGTCTGAGCTGACTAGGTGAAGGTCTGTCTGAGCTGACTAGGTGAAGGTCTGTCTGAGCTGACTAGGTGAAAGGTCTGTCTG
This sequence comes from Oncorhynchus kisutch, assembly GCF_002021735.2. Taxonomy (NCBI): domain Eukaryota; kingdom Metazoa; phylum Chordata; class Actinopteri; order Salmoniformes; family Salmonidae; genus Oncorhynchus; species Oncorhynchus kisutch. Next base: position 4,007,771 of record NC_034185.2, read on the forward strand.
AGCTGACTAGGTGAAAGGTCCCTGAGCCCTTGAGCAGGGCACTTCACCCTAACTGCTCCTGTAAGTCGGCCTGGACATCTGCTAAATGACTACAATGTAAATGCAGCACTCAGCCTGGATCTTCCATACGATGTACATCAACATAATTACCGAAACCTTCAAAACCTGATGCTAGTTGGAAAGAACAGCTTCCTGGTTTGTTTGCAGGAGGGTTCAGTGCGCTGGTGTCTCCTTGAACTCAGCTGTGTGTGTGTGTTTGTGTGTGTGTGTGTGTGTGTGTGTGTGTGTGTGTGTGTGTTTGTGTGTGTGTGTGTGTGTGTGTGTGTGTGTGTGTGTGTGTGTGTGTGTGTGTGTGTGTGTGTGTGTGTGTGTGTGTGTGTGTGTGTGTGTGTGTGTGTGTGTGTGTGTGTGTGTGTGTGTGTGTGTGTGTGTGTGTGTGTGATGGACAACTTAATCAGTGGAAGTCCAAATCAGTGTCTGCCTAAACAGCCTCATCTCCCCTGAGGAAAGCCTTTAGAAAGTCATGTATCTCTTTGATTCTGTAAATATCAACTTCACATCCCCTCTCTTTTACTAGCTGTCTTTATCCTCTTTCTCACTCTCACACTCTCACATAAACTCTCACACACACACACACACGCACACACACACACACACACACACACACACACACACACACACACACACACACACACACACACACACACACACACACACACACACACACACACACACACACACACCACACACACCACACACACACACACACACACACACACACACCCTATAGCTCCTCCCACCAACCACCTCTAATACACACAGAGAGACATGTGTAAGAACATACACAGTGAGCAGATGAGTTGTAATGGAAGAGGTTCTGTCATTTCTGTAAGGAACTGTATATGCTTTTCCTAGTATAGGGAGCTCTGGTGCATTAATGGATAAAATACCCTTCAGTACGTTAGCCTGGTCTATGGGCTCTGACCTTCTGAGAACCATTTAATAATTCAGCCAAATCGTAGTGAACTAGTAATCGGTATAGTACATACCCCTGGGTGGGACTTCCACATCGGGTACGAATCGGGCAATATTTGCTCAGCAGGTGTAGTAAGTAAATTATCAGGGCAACTGAGGAATATGTTGAGGAGGATGCTGGAGGAGGATGCTGGAGGAGGATGCTGGAGGAGGATGCCGGAGGAGGATGCCGGAGGAGAATGCCGGAGGAGGATGCCGGAGGAGGATGCTGGAGGAGGATGCAGGAGGAGGATGCCGGAGGAGGATGCAGGAGGAGGATGCCGGAGGAGAATGCCGGAGGAGGATGCTGGAGGAAGATGCAGGAGGAGGATGCTGGAGGAGAATGCCGGAGGAGGATGCCGGAGGAGGATGCCGGAGGAGAATGCCGGAGGAGGATGCCGGAGGAGAATGCCGGAGGAGTGCCGAAGGAGGATGCCGGAGGAGGATGCCGGAGGAGGATGCCATTGAAGGATGCTGGAGGAGATTGCCGGAGGAGGATGCCGGAGGAGATTGCCGGAGGAGGATGCCGGAGGAGATTGCCGGAGGAGGATGCAGGAGGAGGATGCCGGAGGAGGATGCCGGAGGAGGATGTGCATTGGGGCTTTTTAGTGGTTATTGAAATGACTGCAGTTTGCAGATTAGACTTTTGCATTGTGTTGTTTTAACCTGATAATTTTCTTGTCCTTAACATAATCAATGAGGGGAGATTTCTCGGCGTGTCCCGGTAAGCAGCCTGAGGAGTGCACACAGTATAGCCTATCCAAGGCTACCTGTCATTTCATGATCCGATTTGAAACAATATTTCACTGTGTCATTTCTGTAGTATTAGGCTAATGAATGATGGGTTGCATATGCTACTTTCTATCTCAGGTCTCTAGTCCCCTCAGCTACAACTTCTCCTCTTAAGCTCTCAGGAAAATATCTATCCTTCTCTTTTTTTTCTAATGCAGGTCGTAATATTTAGCTAATGAACGGCCTGAAATCTATTTGGCTTCTTATTTCAACTACACATTTCTAGCCTGCTCTTCCAGCTGTTACTGTGGGCAATAGGCTATAGGCTGTCGTATGTATATGTATGTATGTATGTATGTAGGTATGTATCTTATGTCTCTAGCCTCTCCGCTATTCCTGTTCTAGCAAAATCCCTGGAAAAGTTTAGCATGTTTTTATACTAGACTTTATTCAAGGAGAGAAGCTTGTCTCTGATTTATTAGACCATTTAAAACACATACATATAAAGTGGATAATACAGACGACACTATAGTGGTTGTCTTGATTACCAACAACGACGAGACGGCCTACAGGGAGGAGGTGAGGGCCCTCGGAGTGTGGTGTCAGGGAAAATAACCTCTCACTCAACGTCAACAAAACATAGGAGATGATCGTGGACTTCAGGAAACAGCAGAGGGATCACCCCCCCCCCCTATCCACATCGATGGAACAGTGGTGGAGAAGGTAGAACGTTTTAAGTTCCTCGGCGTACACATCACAGACTAAATGAAAAGGTCCACCCACACAGACAGCATCGTGAAGAAGGAGCAGCAGCGCCTCTTCAACCTCAGGAGGCTGAAGAAATGCGGCTTGTTACAAAAAACACTCACAAACCTTTGCAGATGCACAATCGAGAGCATCCTGGCGGGCTGTATCACCGCCTGGTACTGCGGCAACTGCTCCGCCCACAACCGTAAGGCTCTCCAGAGGGTAGTGAGGTCTGCACAACGCATCACCGGGGGCAAACTACCTGCCCTCCAGGACACCTACACCACCCGATGTCACAGGAAGGCCATAAAGATCATCAAGGACAACAACCACCCGAGCCACTGCCTGTTCACCCCGCTATCATCCAGAAGGCGAGGTCAGTACAGGTGCATCAAGCTGGGACCGAGAGACTGAAAAACAGCTTCTATCTCAAGGCCATCAGACTGCTAAACAGCTTGTATCTCAAGGCCATTAGACTGTTAAACAGCCACCACTAACATTGAGTGGCAGCTGCCATACATGTAATAAATGTATCACTAGCCACTTTCAACAATGCCACTTTATATAATGTTTACATACCCTACATTACTCATCTCATATGTATATAATGTACTCGATACCATCTACTGCATCTTGCCTATGCCATTCTGTACCATCACTCATTCATATGTCTTTATGTACATATTCTTTATCCCTTTACACTTGTGTGTATAAGGTAGTTGTTGTGAAATAGTTAGGTTAGATTACTCGTTGGTTATTACTGCACAGTCAGAACTAGAAGCACAAGCATTTCGCTACACTCGCATTAACATCTGCTAACCATGTGTATGTGACAAATAACATTTGATTTGGTTTGATTTTACAGCTCAGAAGTGTGGTCCTTTTGGAGGCGGGGAAGGGGGGGGGGAGTGGCAAGGTCTAGTGGCAACAGACAATGACAGACCAAATAGTTTGCATAGTCAACTTACACACAGCTCTGACACACACACTTACCCCACCAGAGGGGCGGCAGGGTAGCCTAGTGGTTAGAGTGGGGGGGCGGCAGGTAGCCTAGTGGTTAGAGTGGGGGGCGGCAGGTAGCCTAGTGGTTAGAGTGCAGAGGTGGCAGGTAGCCTAGTGGTTAGATTGGAGGGGCGGCAGGTAGCCTAGTGGTTAGAGTGGGGGGCGGCAGGTAGCCTAGTGGTTAGAGTGGGGGGCGGCAGGTAGCCTAGTGGTTAGAGTGCAGAGGTGGCAGGTAGCCTAGTGGTTAGAGTGGAGGGGCGGCAGGGTAGCCTAGTGGTTAGAGTGGAGGGGCGGCAGGTAGCCTAGTGGTTAGAGTGGAGGGGCGGCAGGTAGCCTAGTGGTTAGAGTGGAGGGGCGGCAGGGTAGCCTAGTGGTTAGAGTGGAGGGGCGGCAGGTAGCCTAGTGGTTAGAGTGTAGAGGTGGCAGGTAGCCTAGTGGTTAGAGTGGCGGGGCGGCAGGGTAGCCTAGTGGTTAGAGTGGAGGGGCGGCAGGTAGCCTAGTGGTTAGAGTGGAGGGGCGGCAGGTAGCCTAGTGGTTAGAGTGGAGGGGCGGCAGGTAGCCTAGTGGTTAGAGTGGAGGGGCGGCAGGTAGCCTAGTGGTTAGAGTGGAGGGGCGGCAGGTAGCCTAGTGGTTAGAGTGGAGGGGCGGCAGGTAGCCTAGTGGTTAGAGTGGAGGGGCGGCAGGTAGCCTAGTGGTTAGAGTGGAGGGGCGGCAGGTAGCCTAGTGGTTAGAGTGGAGGGGCGGCAGGTAGCCTAGTGGTTAGAACAGGTAGCCTAGTGGTTAGAGCGTTGGACTAGTAACTGAAAGGTTGCAAGATCGAATCACTGAGCTGACAAGGTAAAAAACTGTTGTTCTGCCCCTGAACAAGGCAGTTAACCCACTGTTCCTAGGCCGTCATTGAAAATAAGAATTTGTTCTTAACTGACTTGCCGTGTTAAATGAAGGTGAAATAGACAACATGAGATAATTGCTACAGTTTAATTTCCTAATAAACAGGTACATCTCCCATGTCAAGGTCTAGTGGCAACAGACAATGTTGTTGTTCGTTCCCAAATGGTTTACGTAGTCAAATTACACACACTTACCACACCAGACATGCCACCAGGGGTCTTTTCACAGTCTCCAAATCCAGAACAAATTCAAGAAAGCATACAGTATTATATAGAACCATTATTGCATGGAACTCCGTTCCATCTCATATTGTTCAAATGTTTCCACATCTATTTGGCGTTTAATTCCAACCTTTTGGAGGGACTGTGCCAGCTGAGATATACCAGCATGTTAACTAGGGTTCATTTCCTGTGGCCAAAATGCGTAGTCAAATTTCTCTGGAGGAGAGACTCTCTCCTCCACTTTGAGCCATCTGAAGCAGTGGGAATGATCAAGATAAGTAAGTTCTGGAAGTTTAAGAATAATTACTAACATTTTTTTTTTTTATGTTTGCAATTTATTAATTTATCTCGGGAGCACCAGGAAGAGTAGTCGAAGTGGCACTGAACAACAGCCCCTGACAATGCTACAATTGCATTATTATCCAGATATTTGGAGGTTCTTGCCAGAAACCTAATTGTATGGTTCTCTTTGGAGAGTCTTTTGCTGTGACTACTATGTCACCTACTACCACCTTAAAATCAGAGGATTTCCCCAGTTCCACTTTGGACCCAAACAAGATGGACTCTGTTTTTCCAAGGTGAAGTGACAGCTTATTGTCACATAGACATTTACTGACATTCAGAAGTTCAGCACCGAGGGACTTCTCAACCACATTGTTTTGTCTTTGTGAGAAACTAACAGTGGAGAATCATCGGAGGAAAAGGTCACATGTAAAGGCAGAATTCACAGAAATAGAAGTGGACCCAGCACACTCCCTTGGGGTACCCCGCAGTTCAAGCTTATGGGTTTAGACAGGATCCCATCCATCTCCACCATCTGTTTTCTTCCTTGCAGATAAGCGCTAACCCATTAACAGAATCTCACGATCCACTGTATCAACCGCCTTTTGTAGAGCTAACATAACCATACCACAAAATGTCCCTCCGTCTACTTCCTTGGTCAGTCAGATATAGTAGGCAAGTGTCGGTGGAATGGGATTTCCTGAAGCCAAATTAGAGCTCACACATTAGGTTATGTAAGAAAATATAACTGTCAATCTGCTCGAACATAATCTTGGCCTAAAATACACAGGATTGAGAGAGGCCTATAGTTTCCATTATCTAACTTATTTCCTTTAATGTATGTATAGAGGAATGTTACAAAGTTTTACGGAGAAAAATCTTTGATACAATAAGGCAGATTTATAATGTGAGTTACACACGTAATTAACGCAGCATCCCTTAGAAATCTGGCAGGAATGTTGTCAAGGCCAGTTGTTTTGGAATGGTCGGGTTTTAATTCAGCTTCTTCAGCACAGTTGACGCAGACACTTTTTCAAATGAAAAAGAATCTACTTGAATCCCTTGCTGTGAGTAAAACTGCTTGTCCTCACTCTCCCCATAACAACCTGACTGACAAGGTAACTTGCTAGCTAATGTATTAGCTATAGTTGTAAAAAATAGCTATTCAGACTGTCTGCAACCATGGTCTTGTCTGATGTGACCTTCCGTCCAATGTCCAAACTAAGATTTTGAGCTTTGGTCTATAATCTGTTACTGTAACCTAACAGCTTCAGACACTTCCATAATTGAATCAGATTTTTCCTTACTCTCAACTATTTTGTCATTAAATTATATTTTCTTGGCCTTCTCTATCATTCTGTTAACCTCATTTTTTTAATGGTTTATAAAAACATAATCTGCCTTGGATTTACTGCCTTTAAAATGTTATTGTTTACCCATGGTTCTGTTCTTTGTAAATCAAATAAAAAATGTTCTGGAGCCTGCTTGTCTACTGCATCTAAAATCAAAGAATTAAAATTGCCCCAGGCATGTCCCACCTATTGCGTTTCAATACAGCAGACCAATTTGCTCCATCAATTTTAACAAAAATATCCTAGACCTACTTTTTATTTAGTTATGACAATAAAAAAAACTGTTTTATGAACATTCTTACTACAGAAAATGATGGATTGATCACTGAGCCCATAGTTTACAACCCCACTATTATATATCCTTGGTCTATCCGACACCAACACGGGGTCAATGATGGTTTGGGTAGAAGGACAGACCCTGGTAGGGTCATTAATCAGCTGGTTAAAGGCAAACAGATGACAAGAAATCTTAAGAGGTTTAAAAGTAACATTGCCCTTTTTGGAACAAGTCTCCTACAACGATTCATCAAACTTGAACTGGCCTGGTGGTCTGTAACAGGTTCTGATTATAATAGGTTTGTATTTTGGTAATATAATGTCCAACCACACAGCTTCAATCTTGTCATGGCTTAAATCTGATCTATAGTTGAACTCAGAATCTGATTTGACATAAATCTTAAAATCTGATTTATAGTTGAACCCAGAATCTGATCTTACATAAATCTTAAATCTGATCTATAGTGATCTGATCTTACATTAATACAAAATCCTTCTCTTATAATTACTACATAATTTTCAACTTCAATTTTAGTTTTTTTTATCGAACCATCTAACTATGTTTTAGTAAATCATAGCTCTTCCACCTTACAGTTACTAGAGAGCAGGGGGATTTCCTCAATCTGGGGAAAAGGGCTTTTAATGTCGTCCTCTTGTGGAGAACACCTCTTCTGGAGTTCTCCTCATCTGTTGGAACTGTCAGCTGAAATTGTTCACTTGGAGATGAGTGTTGACTCCCTGCAGTCCAATCACTGCAGTGAAGCTCCATCCAGGGTTATTGCTGGCATCTGACCTGGGGTCAGGTTTGTGCTGGCATCTGACCCGGGGTCAGGTTTGGCTGGCATCTGACCTGGGGTCAGGTTTGGCTGGCATCTGACCTGGGGTCAGGTTTGGCTGGCATCTGACCCGGGGTCAGGTTAGGCTGGCATCTGACCTCGGGTCAGGTTTGGCTGGCATCTGGGTTTGCCTTTCCTGTCCCCTGTCCCTATCCCGGATGCGCTCCACCTCCTAGCCTAGTGGTTAGAGTGTAGAGGCGGCAGGTAGCCTAGTGGTTAGAGTGTAGAGGCGGAAGCGTAACCTAGTGGTTAGAGTGTAGAGGTGGCAGGGTAGCCTAGTGGTTAGAGTGTAGAGGCGGCCTAGTTGTTAGAGTGTAGTGGCGGCAGGTAGCCTAGTGGTTAGAGTGTAGAGGTGGCAGAGTAGCCTAGTGGTTAGACTGTAGTGGCGGCAGGTAGCCTAGTGGTTAGAGTGTAGAGGCGGCAGAGTAGCCTAGTGGTTAGAGTGTAGAGGCGGCCTAGTGGTTAGAGTGTAGTGGCGGCAGGTAGCCTAGTGGTTAGAGTGTAGAGGCGGCAGAGTAGCCTAATGGTTAGAGTGTGGAGGCGGCAGGGTAGCCTAGTGGTTAGAGTGTAGAGGTGGCAGGGTAGCCTAGTGGTTAGAGTGTAGAGGCGGCAGGGTAGCCTAGTGGTTATATGATTATATGATCCTCTGCAGCACAGGTAACTCTGGGTCTTCCTTTCCTGTGGGGCCTTTATTAGAGCCAGTTCCATCATTTTCCGTATTGACTGAACGGATTGTCATTTCTCTTTGCTTATTTGAGCTGTTCGTGCCATAATATGAACTTGGTCTTTTACCAAATAGGGATAACATCTGTATACCAACCCTATCTTGTCACACACAACTGATTGGCTTAAACGCATTAAGAAGGAAAGACTGTTGGAAAAGCATTTCAGGTGAAGCTGGTATCTTTATAGTTATGGTTATAGTTATCATTATAGTTGTCATTATAGTTTTCATTATAGTTGTCATTATAGTTTTCATTATAGTTATGGTTATAGTTATCATTATAGTTGTCATTATAGTTTTCATTATAGTTATGGTTATAGTTATCATTATAGTTGTCATTATAGTTTTCATTATAGTTGTCATTATAGTTTTCATTATAGTTATGGTTATAGTTATCATTATAGTTGTCATTATAGTTTTCATTATAGTTTTCATTATAGTTATGGTTATAGTTATGGTTATAGTTATGGTTATAGTTATCATTCTAGTTATCATTCTAGTTATGGTTATAGTTATGGTTATATTTATCATTATAGTTGTCATAATAGTTATCATTCTAGTTATGGTTAAAATTGTAATTATAGTTTTCATTATAGTTATCGTCCTTATGCTTAGAAAAAGCGGAGACAAAATCGAGAAAGAAGCTAATTTGGGTGACTGGTCACAGAAAAGAGGAAACTATGGATTGTCAACGTTTTAAGGATATTAGCATAGACCAGCAGACCAGCTAGCTTGAAGTAAGAACAGGTTTAAATGCAACTTGTAACATAGACCAGCAGACCAGCTAGCTTGAAGTAAGAACAGGTTTAAATGCAACTTGTAACATAGACCAGCAGACCAGCTAGCTTGAAGTAAGAACAGGTTTAAATGCAACTTGTAACATAGACCAGCAGACCAGCTAGCTTGAAGTAAGAACAGGTTTAAATGCAACTTGTAACATAGACCAGCAGACCAGCTAGCTTGAAGTAAGAACAGGTTTAAATACAACTTGTAACATAGACCAGCAGATCAGCTAGCTTGAAGTAAGAACAGGTTTAAATGCAACTTGTAACATAGACCAGCAGACCAGCTAGCTTGAAGTAAGAACAGGTTTAAATGCAACTTGTAACATAGACCAGCAGACCAGCTAGCTTGAAGTAAGAACAGGTTTAAATGCAACTTGTAACATAGACCAGCAGACCAGCTAGCTTGAAGTAAGAACAGGTTTAAATGCAACTTGTAACATAGACCAGCAGACCAGCTAGCTTGAAGTAAGAACAGGTTTAAATGCAACTTGTAACATAGACCAGCAGACCAGCTAGCTTGAAGTAAGAACAGGTTTAAATGCAACTTGTAACATAGACCAGCAGACCAGCTAGCTTGAAGTAAGAACAGGTTTAAATGCAACTTGTAACATAGACCAGCAGACCAGCTAGCTTGAAGTAAGAACAGGTTTAAATGCAACTTGTAACATAGACCAGCAGACCAGCTAGCTTGAAGTAAGAACAGGTTTAAATGCAACTTGTAACATAGACCAGCAGACCAGCTAGCTTGAAGTAAGAACAGGTTTAAATGCAACTTGTAACATAGACCAGCAGACCAGCTAGCTTGAAGTAAGAACAGGTTTAAATGCAACTTGTAACATAGACCAGCAGACCAGCTAGCTTGAAGTAAGAACAGGTTTAAATGCAACTTGTAACATAGACCAGCAGACCAGCTAGCTTGAAGTAAGAACAGGTTTAAATGCAACTTGTAACATAGACCAGCAGACCAGCTAGCTTGAAGTAAGAACAGGTTTAAATGCAACTTGTAACATAGACCAGCAGACCAGCTAGCTTGAAGTAAGAACAGGTTTAAATGCAACTTGTAACATAGACCAGCAGACCAGCTAGCTTGAAGTAAGAACAGGTTTAAATGCAACTTGTAACATAGACCAGCAGACCAGCTAGCTTGAAGTAAGAACAGGTTTAAATGCAACTTGTAACATAGACCAGCAGATCAGCTAGCTTGAAGTAAGAACAGGTTTAAATGCAACTTGTAACATAGACCAGCAGACCAGCTAGCTTGAAGTAAGAACAGGTTTAAATACAACTTGTAACATAGACCAGCAGACCAGCTAGCTTGAAGTAAGAACAGGTTTAAATGCAACTTGTAACATAGACCAGCAGACCAGCTAGCTTGAAGTAAGAACAGGTTTAAATGCAACTTGTAACATCGACCAGCAGACCAGCTAGCTTGAAGTAAGAACAGGTTTAAATGCAACTTGTAACATAGACCAGCAGACCAGCTAGCTTGAAGTAAGAACAGGTTTAAATGCAACTTGTAACATAGACCAGCAGACCAGCTAGCTTGAAGTAAGAACAGGTTTAAATGCAACTTGTAACATAGACCAGCAGATCAGCTAGCTTGAAGTAAGAACAGGTTTAAATGCAACTTGTAACATAGACCAGCAGACCAGCTAGCTTGAAGTAAGAACAGGTTTAAATGCAACTTGTAACATAGACCAGCAGACCAGCTAGCTTGAAGTAAGAACAGGTTTAAATGCAACTTGTAACATAGACCAGCAGATCAGCTAGCTTGAAGTAAGAACAGGTTTAAATGCAACTTGTAACATAGACCAGCAGATCAGCTAGCTTGAAGTAAGAACAGGTTTAAATGCAACTTGTAACATCGACCAAAACTAGCCGTCTCTTGTTGACAACAGACACTTCATAAAACAATCTCGTCCACCAAAAAAAATAAAATTGTGTTACAATATATATATATATGAGAAAATTTGCGCTTCACATTTCGCCTCGGAAGCATGATGTGGCCGGGGACAATTTGTTTCATGAAAGTCCAATATCTTGAAAATTTGACTCCTGACATGCAAAACAATTTGGGACTGTATCAACAGTGGTATAAAGAAAAAAATAACAAAATATCATTTTTGAATGGAGTTTCCCTTTAAGACTGATACTGTAGTATTTAACCTTTATTTAACTAGGCAAGTCAGTTAAGAACATATTCCTATGTACAATGACGACCTACTCTGGCCAAAAACGGATGACGCTGGGCCAATTGTTCGCCGCTCTATGGGACTCCCAATCACGGCCGGGAGTACATGCTTGGAGCTGTCCAGTGCTGAAACAGTCCAGTAGCAACGCCCAGGCCGAGGTGTAGTACATGTTGGGAGCTGTCCAGTGCTGAAACAGTCCAGTAGCAACGCCCAGGCGAGGTGTAGTACATGCTTGGAGCTGTCCAGTGCTGAAACAGTCCAGTAGCAACGCCCAGGCCGAAGTGTAGTACATGTTGGGAGCTGTCCAGTGCTGAAACAGTCCAGTAGCAACGCCCAGGCCGAGGTGTAGTACATGTTGGGAGCTGTCCAGTGCTGAAACTGTCCAATAACAACGCTAGATCAGCTCTGTTTGTGAATGTCTCCAGAAGCCATCATCCATTGAACATGCTCTTAGCCAGGACTAGGCTCAATCAGGATGCACTAAACAGACACTGACAGTAAACATTTCTCAGATGATCTGATTGACTGTTTGGAGTCAGAGCCCGTATCCACAAAGCTTCTCTGAGTTCTTATGCTGATTTAGGATCAGTGTTGCCTTTTAGATAATAATGAATAAGATTATATGGACAGATCCTCGATCAGAACTCCTACTCTGAGATATTTTGTGGATACGGGCCCAGGTCTCTCTGCAGTGTGTCAGTTGGTTGTTTGATCCATGTTAACAGCCTTCATACTGTGTCTAAACAATCTGATGTTAGGATTACAGTTTAACCCAGAACAACACGGAGCTGCCACAGAGTAACACATAGTGAAGCTGCTTACTGTCTGACATCTGCCTGTCTGTCTGTCTGCCACACACACACACACACACACACACACACACACACACACACACACACACACACACACACACACACACACACACACACACACACACACACACACACACATGCACATGCGCACACACACACACACACACACACACAAGAAGGGTTGTTCGAGCAGGGAAGCGAGGCGATGTAACGATGTAACACTCCCGCACTGTCAGGAAACCTGGCAGCTTCTCATCCCCAGACGAAGTTGTCTCTACATCCTCAGAGACACAGTGTTGTTATCATGTTTTATGTTATTTTATTTGATTAGGGTCCCCATTAGTTGACGTCAAGGGCGACAGCTAGTCGTACTGGGGGCCGACACGTAACGGAAAAAAGACGGTACAAAGGACTTTACAATTACAAACATTAACATGTAGTGTCTGTGATGCCTGTACTACATGTAGTAGTGTCTGTGATGTCTGTACTACATGTAGTAGTGTCTGTGAGGGTCGGTGTGTGTGTGTGTGTGTGTGCGTGTGTGTGTGTGTGAGAGTCGGTGTGTGTGTGTGTGTGTGTGTGTGTGTGTGTGTGTGTGTGTTTGTCTGTGAGAGTCGGTGTGTGTGTGTGTGTGTCTGTGAGTGTGTGTGTGTGTGTGTTTGTCTGTGAGAGTCGGTGTGTGTGTGTGTGTTTGCGTGTGTGTGTGTGTGTGTGTGTGTGTGTGTGTGTGTGAGAGTCGGTGTGTTTGTGTGTGTGTGTCTGTGAGTGTGTGTGTGTGTGTGTGTTTGTCTGTGAGAGTCGGTGTGCGTGTGTGTGTGTGTTTGCGTGTGTGTGTCTGTGTGTGTGTGTGTGTGAGAGTCGGTGTGTTTGTGTGTGTGTGTCTGTGAGTGTGTGTGTGTGTGTGTTTGTCTGTGAGAGTCGGTGTGTGTGTGTGTGTGCGTGTGTGTGTGTGTGAGTGTGTGTGTGTGTGTGTTTGTCTGTGAGAGTCGGTGTGCGTGTGTGTGTGTGTTTGCGTGTGTGTGTCTGTGTGTGTGTGTGTGTGAGAGTCGGTGTGTGTGTGTGTGTGTGTGTGCGTGTGTGTGTGTGTGAGTGTGTGTGTGTGTGTGCGTGTGTGTGTGCGTGTGTGTGTGTGTGCGTGTGTTTGTCTGTGAGAGTCGGTGTGTGTGTTTGTGTGTGTCTGTGAGTGTGTGTGTGTGTGTGTGTGTTTGTCTGTGATGCCTGTACTACATGTAGTAGTGTCTGTGAGGGTCGGTGTGTGTGTGTGTGTCTGTGAGTGTGTGTGCGTGTGTTTGTCTGTGAGACTCGGTGTGTGTGTGTGTGTGTGTCTGTGAGTGTGTGTGTGTGTTTGTCTGTGAGAGTCGGTGTGTGTGTGTGTGTGTGTCTGTGAGTGTGTGTGTGTGTGTGTTTGTCTGTGAGAGTCGGTGTGTGTGTGTGCGTGCGTGCGTGTGTCTGTGAGTGTCGGTGTGTGTGTGTATGTGTGTGCGTGCATGTGTATGTGTGTGTGTGCATCTATCAGTTACACATACATGTCAGTAAACACACAAAAAGTAGGTCACACGGAGGCTTGTTTCTTTATTTGTTTTTTGAGACGAGGTAGTTATAAGCTGTAGCTATAAGACACGGAAGGGAGGTCCATGCAATCATTACTCTGTATAATACCGTACGTTTCCTTGAATTTGTTCTTGACTTTGGGACTGTGAAAAGACCCATGGTGATAAACTACCGTTCAAAAGTTTGGGGTCACTTAGAAAAGTTTTTTTTTGTCCATTAAAATAACATAAAATTGATCACAAATACAGTGTAGACGTTCTTAAAGTTGTAAAGGACTATTCTTTTGTAGCTGGAAACGGCTGGATTTTAATGGAATATCTACATAGTCGTACAGAGGCCCATTATCAGCAACCATCACTCCTGTGTTCCAATTGCACGTTGCGATAGCTAATCCAAGTTTATCATTTTAAAAGGCTAATTGATCATTAGAAAACGCTTTGCAATTATTTTAGCACAGCTGAAAACTGTTGTTCTGAATTAAAGAAGCAATAAAACTGGCCTTCTTTAGACTAGTTGAGTATCTGGAGCATCAGCATTTGTGTGTTCGATTACAGGCTCAAAATGGCCAGAAACAAAGACCTTTCTTCTGAAACTCGCCAGTCTATTCTTGTTCTGAGAAATTAAGGCTATTCCATGCGAGAAATTGCCAAGGAACTGAAGATCTCGTACTGTGTACTCCTCCCTTCACAGAACAGCGCAGACTGGCTCTAACCAGAATACAAAGAGGAGTGGGAGGCCCCGGGGCAGAACAGAGCAAGAGGACAAGTACATTAGAGTGTATGAGAAACAGATGCCTCACAAGTCCTCAACTGGCAGCTTCATTAAATAGTACCCACAACACACCAGTCTCAACGACCAACCGTGAAGAGGCGACTCCGGGATTCTGGCCCTCTAGACAGAGTTGCAAAGAAAAAAGCCATATCTCAGACTGGCCAATAAAAAGAAAAGATTAAGATGGGCAAAATAAGACAAGACATTGGACAGAGGAAGATTGGAAAAAAGTGTTATGGACAGACTAATCTAAGTTTGAGGTGGATCACATAGAAGAACATTCGTGAGACGCACAAAAAATGAAAAGATCCTGGAGGAGTGCTTGACGTCATCTGTCAAGCATGGTGGAGGCAATGTGATGGTCTGGGGGTGCTCACCCCATGATTCAGGAAGCATGGGGTGACATCTCTTCAGATGTCCTCAACTATTTGACAACTAGAATGTGTGCAAGGCCGTAATTGCTGCAAATGGAAGATTCATTGTTTAGGATTGCAGAGATTTCACTGTGGTTGCTGACACAAATAGAGTTCTGTTACGGTTTTCTTCCGTCGAAGGCGGACCAAAATGCAGCGTTCGATTAATCTTTAATAAAGATAACGACGAATAATACAAAACAAGAAAACGTGTGAAAACCAGCCTTATCTGGTGAAAACAAACACTGAGACAGGAACAATCACCCACGAAACACTCAAAGAATATGGCTGCCTAAATATGGTTCCCAATAAGAGACAACGATAAACACCTGCCTCTGATTGAGAACCACTTCAGGCAACCAGAGAGTTTTCTAGACAACCCCACTATACCACAATCCCAATACCTGCAAAAACCCCAAGACAAAACACACCACATAATAAACCCATGTCACATCCTGGTCTGACCAAAATAATAAAGAAAACACAAAATACTAAGACCAGGGCGTGACAAGTTCAGTCAAAAGTTTGGGCACACCTACTCATTCAAGGGTTTTTCTTAATCCTGACTATTTTCTACATTGTAGAATTATAATGAAGACATTAAAACGATGAAATAACACATATGAAATCATGTAGTAACCAACATTTTTTATTTTATAATTGAGATTCTTCAAATAACCACCCTTTGCTTTGCCAGCTTCGCACACACTAGGTATTCTCTCAACCAGCTTCACGAGGTAGTCACCTGGAATGCATTTCAATTAACAGATGTGCCTTGTTAAAAGTTAATTTGTGGAATTTCTTTGAGCCAATCAGTTGTGTTGTCACAAGGTAGGGGTGTTATACAGAAGTTAGCCCTCTTTGGTAAAATACTAAGTCCATATTATGGCAAGAACAGCTCAAACAAGCAAAGGTCATTCAATCTGGAAAATGTCAAGAACTTTGAAAGTTTCTTCAAGTGCAGTCGCAAAAACCATCAAACACTATGATGAAACTGATTCTCATGAGAACCGCCACAGGAGAGGAAGACCCAGAGTTACCTTTGCTGCAGAGGATACGTTCATTAGAGTTACCAGCCTCAGAAATTGCAGCCCAAATAAATGCTTCACAGAGTTCAAGTAACAGACACATCTCAACATCAACTGTATAGAGGGGACTGCGTGAATCAGGCCTTCGTGGTTGAATTGCTGCAAAGAAACCACTACTAAAGGACACCAATAATAAGAAGATACTTGATTGGGCCAAGAAACACGAGCAATGGACATTAGACTGGTGGAAATCTGTCCTTTGGTCTGATGAGTCTAAATTTGAGATTTTTGGTTCCAACTACCGTGTCTTTGTGAGACGCAGAGTGGATGAATGGATGATCTCTATATGTGTGGTTTCCACCGTGAAGCATGGAGGAGGAGATGAGATGGTGTGGGGGTGCTTTGCTGGTGACACTGTAGGTTATGTATTTAGAATTCAAGGCACACTTAACCAGCAAGATTACCACAGCATTCTGCAGTGATACGCCATCCCATCTGGTTTGCACTTAGTAGGACTATCATTTGTTTTTAAACAAGACAATGACCCCAAATACACCTTCAGGCTGTGTAAGGAATATTTGACCAAGAAGGAGAGTGATGGAGTGCTGTATCAGATGACCTGGCTTCCACAATCACAATTGAGATGGTTTGGGATGAGTTGGACCATGGGGTGAAGTAAAAGCAGCCAACAAGTGCTCAGCATATGTGTGAACTCCTTCCAAGACTGTAGAAAAAGCATTCCTCATGAAGCTGGTTGAGAGAATACCAAGAATGTGCAAAGCTGTCATCAAGGCAAAGGGTGGCTACTTTGAAGAATCTAAAATCTAAAATATATATATTTGTATAAACATTTATAAACATTTATTTATATATCCAATATATATAATATATATACAAATATAAAAATACATTTGTTTAACACTTTTTTGGTTACTACATGATTCCATATGTGTTATTTCATGGTTTTGATGTGTGTCCAAACTGTTGACTGGTGCTGTATGTTTTTTCAACAACAGGTCAATAATATCAATGTTTGCTCTGTTTGCTCCCTTCCATGTAATTTATTTCTCTGATAAGCCACCCAGGAAAAGGGCTGAAAAAAGATATATGATATATATGTAGCCTTAGAAATTAGGTTCATCAAATCAATAACGTATTACTTTACTTACTTACTTAACCTGTAGCTGGAGGTAGCTGGAGGTAGCTGGAGGTAACTGGAGGTAGCTGGAGGGAGCTGGAGGTAGCTGGAGGTAGCTGCAAGTAGCTGGAGGTAGCTGGAGGTAGCTGCAAGTAGCTGGAGGTAACTGGAGGTAGCTGGAGGTAGCTGGAGGTAGCTGGAAGTAGCTGGAGGTAACTGGAGGTAGCTGGAGGTAGCTGGAGGTAGCTTCACGTAGCTGGAGGTAACTGGAGGTAGCTGGAGGTAGCTGCAAGTAGCTGGAGGTAACTGGAGGTAGCTGGAGGTATCTGCAAGTAGCTGGAGGTAGCTGGAGGTAGCTGCAAGTAGCTGGAGGTAACTGGAGGTAGTTGGAGGTAGCTGGAAGTAGCTGGAGGTAGCTGGAGGTAGCTGGAGGTAGCTGCAAGTAGCTGGAGGTAGCTGGAGGTAGCTGGAGGTAGCTGCAAGTAGCTGGAGGGAACTGAGGTAGCTGGAGGTAGCTGCAAGTAGCTGGAGGTAACTGGAGGTAGCTGGAGGTAGCTGCAAGTAGCTGGAGGTAACTGGAGGTAGCTGGAGGTAGCTGCAAGTAGCTGGAGGTAACTGGAGGTA
Source organism: Oncorhynchus kisutch (assembly GCF_002021735.2). Lineage (NCBI taxonomy): Eukaryota > Metazoa > Chordata > Actinopteri > Salmoniformes > Salmonidae > Oncorhynchus > Oncorhynchus kisutch. The sequence continues at coordinate 4,025,162 of NC_034185.2, forward strand.
GCTGGAGGTAGCTGGAAGTAGCTGCAGGTAGCTGGAGGTAGCTGGAGGTAGCTGCAGGTAGCTGCAGGTAGCTGGAGGTAGATGGAGGTAGCTGCTGACGCTAGTGGGGTGGCTGTGTAGGTGGCAGGGTGATGCCTGTATCATCTACAGTGCCTTGCGTAAGTATTCACCCTCCTTGGCGTTTTTCCTATTTTGTTGCATTACAACATGTAATTTGAATGGATTTTCATTTGGATTTCATGCAATGGACTTACACAAAATAGTCAAAATTGGTGAAGTGAAATGAAAAAAAGAACTTGTTTCAATAAATTAAAATTAAATTAAAAACTGAAAAGTGATGCGTGTATTCACCCCCTTTGCTATGAAGAGGTCAGGGAGTTTTGGAGAATTACAGATCACGGTTGGGTTATAAAAAAATCTGAAACTTAGAACATCCCACGGAGCACCATTAAATCCATTATTAAAAATTGGAAAGAGTATGGTACCACAACAAACCTGCCAAGTGAGGGACGCCCACAAAAACTCACAGACCAGGCAAGCAGGGCATTAATCAGTGAGGCAAAAAATTAGACCAAAGTTAGCGCTGAAGGACCTGCAAAGCTCCACAGTGGAGATTGGAGTATGTGTCCATAGGACCACTTTAAGTAATACACTCCACAGAGCTGGGCTTTACGGAAGAGTGGCCAGAAAAAAAGCCATTGCTTAAAGAAAAAAATAAGCAGACACGTTTGGTGTTCGCCAAAAGGCATGTGGGAGACCCAAACATATGGAAGAAGGTACTCTGGTCTGATGAAACTAAAATTTAGCTTTTTGGCCATCAAGGAAACCGCTATGTCTAGCGCAAACCCAACACCTCTCATCACCCCGAGAACACCATCCCCACAGTGAAGCATGGTAGTGGCAGCATCATGCTGTGGGTATGTTTTTCATCGCCAGGGACTGGAAAACTGGTGAAAATTGAAGGAATAATGGCTGGTGCTAAAAACAGGGAAATTATGTTCTGGGAAACCTATTTCACTCTTCCAGAGATTTGAGACTGGGACGGAGGTTCACCTTCCAGCAGGACAATGACCCTAAGCATACTGCTAAAGCAACACTCAAGTGCTTTAAGGGGAAACATTTAAATGTATTGGAATGGCCTAGTCAAAGCCCAGACCTCAATCCAATTGTGGTATGACTTAAAGATTGCTGTACACCAGCGGAACCCATCCGACTTGAAGGAACTGGAGCAGTTTTGTCTTGACGAATGGGCAAAAATCTCAGTGGCTAGATATGCCAAGCTTATAGAGACATACCCCTAGAGGCTTGCAGCTGTACTTGCTGTAAAAGCTGGCTCTACAAAGTATTGACTTTGGGGGGTGAATAGTGATGCACGCTCAAATGTTCAGTTTTTTTGTCTTATTTCTTGCTTTTTTCACAATAAAAAATATTTTGAATCTTCAAAGTGGTAGGCATGTTGTGTAAATCAACTGATGCAAACCCCCCCAAAAATCGATTTGAATTCCAGGTTGTAAGGCAACAAAATAGGCAAAATGTCAAGGGGCGTTAATACTTTCGCAAGTATAACTGTAACATCCATAGAAGAGACAGGAATTCTCAAGGCGGAGATGTTGCTGTATATTTTCAGAGCCATATCCCTGTAATGCTTAGAGGAGATCTTATGTCAAGTGGTATTGAAGTATTGTGGTTGCAGGTTCTCTTGGCACATCTAAAGCCTTTCTTTTGGGATGTTTCTATAGGCTACCAAGTACTAACAGTCAGTATCTGCAGTGCCTTCGGAAATTATTCAGACACCTTGACATGTTACGTTACAACCTTACTCTAAAAAAAGATATATATAAATATATCCCTCATCAATCTACATACAATACCCCATAATGGAAAAGCAAAAACAGGTTTTTAGAAATGTTTGCTAATTTATTAATTAAAAACCTGAAATATCACAATTACATACGTTTTCAGACCTTTTACTAAATACTTTGTTGAAGCACCTTTGGTAGTGATTACAGCCTGGAGTATTCTTGGGTATGATACTACAAGCTTGGCACACCTGTATTTGGGGAGTTTCTCCCATTCTTCTCTGCAGATCCTCTCAAGCTCTGTCAGGTTGGATGGGGAGCGTCACAGAACAGCTATATTCAGGTCTCTCCAGAGATGTTCGATCAGGTTCAAGTCTGGGTTCTGGCTGGGCCACTCAAGGACATTCAGAGACATTCAGAGTCCCAAAACTACTCCTGAGTTGTCTTGGCTGTGTGCTTAGGGTCGTTGTCCTTTTGTTCCTTTTGGAAGGTGAACCTTCACCCCAGTCAGAGGTCCTGAGTGCACTGGAACAGGTATTCATGAAGGATCTCTCTGTACTTTGCTCCGTTCATCTTTCCCTCGATCCTGACTAGTCTCCCAGTCTCTGCCGCTGAAAAACATCCCCACAGCATGATGCTGCCACCACCATGCTTCATCGCAGGGATGGAGCCAGGTTTACTCCAGATGTGATGCTTGGCATTCAGGCCAAAGAGTTTAATCTCGGTTTCATCAGACCAGAGAATATTGTTTCTCATGGTCTGAGAACCTTTAGGTGCTTTTAGCTAACTTCAAGCGGGCTGTCATGTGCCTTTTACTGAGGAGTGGCTTCTGTCTGGTCAAGACCGTTTTCCCCCGATTGCTTAGTTTGGCCGGGCGGCCAGCTCTAGGAAGAGTCTTGGTGGTTCCAAACTTCTTCAATTTAAGAATGATGGAGGCCACTGTTTTCTTTGGGACCTTCAATGATGAAGACATTTTTTGGTACCCTTCCCCAGATGTGTGCCTCTACACAATCCTGTCTTGGAGCTCTACAGACAATTCCTTTGGCATCATGGCTTTGTTTTTTTGCTGTGACATGCACTGTCCACTGTGGGACAGGTGTGTGCCTTTCCAAATCATGTCCAATCAATTGAATTTACCACAGGTAGACTCCAATCAAGTTGTCAAAACACCTCAATAACGATCCATGGAAACAGGATGCACCTGAGTTTAATTTAGAGTCTCATAGCAAAGGGTCTGAATACTGAAGGTATTTCTGTTTTTTATTTTCAATAAATTTCCTAAAAAAAATCTAAAAACCTGTTTTCGCTTTGTCATTATGGACTATTGTGTTTAGATTGCTGAGGATAATTTAAAAAAATCAATTTTAGAATAAGGCTGTAATGTAACATAATGTGGAAAGGACAAGGGGTCTGAATACTTTCTGAAGGCACTGTAAGTAATGTGTGTGAAATGCTTGATAGTGTATATGCTGTAAACAGAGAGGTCTACTTTCTTGGGGACTTGAATATTGACTGGTTTTCATCAAGCTCTCCGCTGAAGAGGAAGCTTCTCACTGTAACCAGTGTCTGTAATCTGGTTCAGGTTATTAATCAACCTACCAGGGTGTTTCCAAACACTACAGGAACAAGTTCATCCACATGTATTGATCCCATTTTTTCTAATACTGTGGAACTTTGTTCTAAAGTTATATCTGTCACTATTGGAGGCAGTGATCACAATATAGTAGCTATATCCAGGAAATCCAAAGTTTCAAAAACTGTCCATAAAAGAAGAGATCTCACAAAAGATTTTGCTGTGACTCATGTGGAAGATGTTAAAAAGAAATGTTGGCCTGATGTGATTAATATTGATCATCCAGACTCTCCACTTGAGTAATTTATGAAATGGCTTTTTCCAATTATTGATAAGAATGCACCTGTTAAGAAACTGACTGTTTAGAACTGTTGAAACTTGGTTGAAAGAGATGTGGCAACAGGATGTGGCAACAGGATGTGGCAACAGGATGTGGCAACAGGTGGCTAATAAGTCTGGCCGCACATCTGATTGGCTGACTTAGTGCAAATTGAGATATTATGTGACTAAACTCAACAAGAAGAAGAAGAAACTGCATTATGAAGCCAAGATCAATGATATAAAGAATGTTGGAAAACACTTTGGAGGACTTTAAATAAAATTATGGGCCGAAAGACAGATTCAACTCCATATTTTATTGCATCAGATGGCTTATTCATCACAAAAACATTTGATGTTGCCAATTATTTTTATGATTACTTCATTGGCAAAGTGGGCAAACTTTAAAAAAAACAATACTAATGAAAGATAACCATTGCAAGTTTGCATTTTGTAAAGTTGGGAAATTATGTATTATGTATTTGGCTAAGGTGTACGTAAACTTCCAACTTCAACTGTATTTATACACTACCGTTGAAAGGTTTGGGGACACTTTGAAATGTCCTTGTTTTTGAAAGAAAAGTGATTTTTTTTGTCCAGTGAAATGACATCAAATTGATCAGAAATACAGTGTAGACGTTCTTACTGTTGTAAATGACTATTGTTGCTGATACTACAGATTTTTTTATGCAACATCTACATAGGCATACAGAGGCCCATTATCAGCAACCATCACTCCTGTGTTCCAATGGCACGTTGTGTTAGCTAATCCAAGTTTATCATTTTAAAAGGCTAATTGATCATTAGAAAACCATTTTGCAATTATGTTAACACAGCTGAAAACTGTTGTCCTGATTAAAGAAGCAATAAAACTGGCCTTCTTTGGACTAGTTGACTGGTCCAGACGAGACTAGTGAAGAGAGTTTACTACTCCCTTCACAGAACAGCGCAGACTGGCTCTAACCAGAATAGAAAGAAGAGTGGCCAGGGCACAACTGAACAAGAGGACAAGTACATTAGAGCATCTAGTTTCAGAAACAGATGCCTCACAAGTCCTCAACTGGAAGCTTCATTAAATAGTACCCGCAAAACACCAGTCTCAACATCAACAGTGAAGAGGTGACTCCGGGATGCTGGCCTTCTAGGCAGAGTTCCTCTGTCCAGTCTCAACATCAACAGTGAAGAGGCGACTCCGGGATGCTGGCCTTCTAGGCAGAGTTCCTCTGTCCAGTCTCAACATCAACAGTGAAGAGGCGACTCCGGGATGCTGGTCTTCTAGGCAGAGTTCCTCTGTCCAGTCTCAACATCAACAGTGAAGAGGTGACTCCGGGATGCTGGCCTTCTAGGCAGAGTTCCTCTGTCCAGTCTCAACATCAACAGTGAAGAGGCGACTCCGGGATGCTGGCCTTCTAGGCAGAGTTCCTCTGTCCAGTCTCAACATCAACAGTGAAGAGGCGACTCCGGGATGCTGGCCTTCTAGGCAGAGTTCCTCTGTCCAGTCTCAACGTCAACAGTGAAGAGGTGACTCCGGGATGCTGGCCTTCTAGGCAGAGTTCCTCTGTCCAGTCTCAACATAAACAGTGAAGAGGCGACTCCGGGATGCTGGCCTTCAAGGCAGAGTTCCTCTGTCCAGTCTCAACATAAACAGTGAAGAGGCGACTCCGGGATGCTGTCCTTCTAGGCAGAGTTCCTCTGTCCAGTCTCAACATAAACAGTGAAGAGGCGACTCCGGGATGCTGTCCTTCTAGGCAGGTTTGCAAAGACAAAGCCATATCTCTGTCCTGTGTCTGTGTTCTTTTGCCCATCTTAATCTTTTACATGAGTTATCTAGTTGTTATTAGTCCCAACCTTCATCTCCATTCAACCCCTCCCATCTATCTCTTAACACCATCCATATTGGATTTCTATTTACATTTTTCAACTGTTCTGTTTGACAAAAGTTCTGAACCTTTCTGTTGTCATGGTTTCTACAGATTGTAAATTTCAAAAAACATTTTTGTGCTAAAAGTATTATTATATTATTGATCGATTGACTACGACTTTTCAGATCGATATTGCTATCTGCAGAGTTCGCTCCAGGGAAATATTGCAATAAGCTAAATATGGACAGTACCAAAAACAAATGATCTAATGATTCTGTCTCTTCGCAGCAAAATCTGCAGAGCTGGGAAGGTTGTATCCCCCCTTATAACATTTTCTATTTGTTCCAAGTATTTTGTAGAATAATTTAAATGAAAAAAATTCCAAGATTTGAATCCAGCGTCGTTTTGCGTATCAGTTCATTAACCATGTGCAATAGAATTGGTACGTCAAAAATCAATTCCCAACTATTTTGTCATTTATTTGTCACCGCTGTAACAAATGTTGTCCTTAAAAGAAACTGGAATTATTTATTCTTTATTACAGATTTCTTTAACCAATTATGTGCTTCAATGCAGGGCCGACAGACAAGATCCTTACTTTGTCCCCTTTCTACTTGCCTCTTCCATTTGAGCTGTGATGCTGCATTTAGTTGGTTGTAATGTTGGGTAGAGCAGACATTTTCATATGTCTGTGTTAGCTGCATGTGTGACATAACTCCACCAGTCCTATTTATGATATAATTGACAAAAGATTATACTAGAATGGCCAAGTCAAAGTCCAGACCTGAATCCAATCGAGAATCTGTGGAAAGAACTGAAAACTGCTGTTCACAAATGCTCTCCATCCAACCTCACTGAGCTCGAGCTGTTTTGAAAGGCGGAATGGGAAAACATTTCTCTCGATGTGCAAAACTGATAGAGACATACCCCAAGCGACTTACAGCTGTAATCGCAGCAAAAGGTGGCGCTACAAAGTATTAACTTAAGGGGGCTGAATAATCTTGCACGCCCAATTTTTCAGTTTTTGATTTGTTAAAAACGTTTGAAATATCCAATAAATGTCGTTCCACTTCATGATTGTGTCCCACTTGTTGTTGATTCTTCACAAAAAAATACAGTTTTATATCTTTATGTTTGAAGCCTGAAATGTGGCAAAAGGTCGCAAAGTTCAAGGGGGCCGAATACTTTCGCAAGGCACTGTATATCTCTCTGGTCACCCCCAAAACCAATTCTTTCTTTGGCCGCCTCTCCTTCCAGTTCTCTGCTGCCAATGACTGGAACGAACTACAAAAATCTCTGAAACTGGAAACACTTATCTCCCTCACTAGCTTTAAGCACCAGCTGTCAGAGCAGCTCACAGATTACTGCACCTGTACATAGCCCACCTATAATTTAGCCCAAACAACTACCTATTTCCCAACTGTATTTAATTTTAATTTATTTATTTATTTTGCTCCTTTGCACCCCATTATTTTTATTTCTACTTTGCACATTCTTCCACTGCAAATCTACCATTCCAGTGTTTTACTTGCTATATTGTATTTATTTCGCCACCATGGCCTTTTTTTGCCTTTACCTCCCTTATCTCACCTCATTTGCTCTCATCGTATATAGACTTGTTTATACTGTATTATTGACTGTATGTTTGTTTTACTCCATGTGTAAGTCTGTGTCGTTGTATGTGTCGAACTGCTTTGCTTTATCTTGGCCAGGTCGCAATTGTAAATGAGAACTTGTTCTCAACTTGACCAGCTTCTATCACCAGACCATCAAACTGTTAAACAGCTTCTATCACCATCAGACTGTTGAACAGCTTCTATCACCATCAGACTGTTGAACAGCTTCTATCACCAGACCATCAGACTGTTAAACAGCTTCTATCACCATCAGACTGTTAAACAGCTTCTATCACCATCAGACTGTTGAACAGCTTCTATCACCATCAGACTGTTGAACAGCTTCTATCACCATCAGACTGTTGGACAGCTTCTATCACCATCAGACTGTTAAACAGATTCTATCACCATCAGACTGTTGAACAGCTTCTATTACCAGACCATCAGACTGTTAAACAGCTTCTATTACCATCAGACTGTTGAACAGCTTCAGTCTAGAAGAGATGGCACAGAGGGAGATGGGGAAAGAGTGAGAGAGGGAGAGAGAAAGAGTGAGAGAGGGAGAGAGAAAGAGTGAGAGAGGGAGAGAGAAAGAGTGAGAGAAGGAGAGAGAAACAGTGAGAGAGGGAGAGGGAAAGAGTGAGAGAGAGAGAGAAATAGTGAGAGAGGGAGAGAGAAAGAGGAGAGATATTGGCTATGCTGTGTTGGTGATGAGATGGTTTTATCGTCTGGGGTTAAAAAGTGTAGTCTTGTAGTCAGGGGTTAAATAGTGTAGTCTTGTAGTCTGGGGTTAAACAGTGTAGTCTGGGTTAAACAGTGTAGTCTGGGTTAAACAGTGTAATCTGGGGTTAAACAGTGTAGTCTTGTAGTCTGGATTAAACAGTGTAGTCTTGTAGTCTGGGGTTAAACAGTGTAGTCTGGGGTTAAACAGTGTAGTCTTGTAGTCTGGGGTTAAACAGTGTAGTCTTGTAGTCTGGGGTTAAACAGTGTAGTCTTGTAGTCTGGGGTTAAACAGTGTAGTCTGGGGTTAAACAGTGTAGTCTTGTAGTCTGGGGTTAAACAGTGTAGTCTGGGGTTAAACAGTGTAGTCTTGTAGTCTGGGGTTAAACAGTGGAGTCTGGGGTTAAACAGTGTAGTCTGGGGTTAAACAGTGTAGTCTTGTAGTCTGGGGTTAAACAGTGTAGTCTGGGGTTAAACAGTGTAGTCTTGTAGTCTGGGGTTAAACAGTGGAGTCTGGGGTTAAACAGTGGAGTCTGGGGTTAAACAGTGTAGTAGTCTGGGTTAAACAGTGGAGTCTTGTAGTCTGGGGTTAAACAGTGTAGTCTGGGGTTAAACAGTGGAGTCTTGTAGTCTGGGGTTAAACAGTGTAGTCTTGTAGTCTGGGGTTAAACAGTGTAGTCTGGGTTAAACAGTGTAGTCTTGTAGTCTGGGGTTAAACAGTGTAGTCTGGGTTAAACAGTGTAGCCTGGGGTTAAACAGTGTAGTCTTGTAGTCTGGGGTTAAACAGTGTAGTCTTGTAGTCTGGGGTTAAACAGTGTAGTCTTGTAGTCTGGGTTAAACAGTGTAGTCTGGGTTAAACAGTGTAGTCTGGGGTTAAACAGTGTAGTCTTGTAGTCTGGGGTTAAACAGTGTAGTCTGGGTTAAACAGTGTAGCCTGGGGTTAAACAGTGTAGTCTTGTAGTCTGGGGTTAAACAGTGTAGTCTTGTAGTCTGGGGTTAAACAGTGTAGTCTTGTAGTCTGGGTTAAACAGTGTAGTCTGGGTTAAACAGTGTAGTCTGGGGTTAAACAGTGTAGTCTTGTAGTCTGGGGTTAAACAGTGTAGTCTTGTAGTCTGGGGTTAAACAGTGTAGTCTTGTAGTCTGGGTTAAACAGTGTAGTCTGGGTTAAACAGTGTAGTCTGGGGTTAAACAGTGTAGTCTTGTAGTCTGGGGTTAAACAGTATAGTCTTGTAGTCTGGGTTAAACAGTGTAGTCTGGGGCTAAAAGTACAGTCTTGTAGTCTGGGTTAAACAGGGAAGATGGGAATAAGATACGGGAATCCATCCCTTGACTCCGTTGGTGTTAAAACAAACTATACTGATCCAATGGAAGCTGTAGATTACCATGGAACACAATGAGAAACACCATCTATACGACAATACTAATTTTCCCATTAGGGTTGATGACATAGGGTGGGAGCCAGGCCTTCCTTTAGAGTCTGCTGCTAAGACAACCCCAATTATCATACAGAGCACGGCTGTAGGAGAGAGGGAGAGAGTGTGTTTGTGTGTCTGTGTGTCTGTGTGTCTGTGTGTCTTTGAGGGTGAGGAAGAATTGGGCTTTCAGTCGTTCAGGCCTTGATGTGTAGATAGGCTCCACAGAGATACCTACCACTGGGAGTTCAGCATCAGTTCCATTTCAAATGCAGGGAATCACTCAAATATTAAATTCCCTCCCTCCCTCCCTCCCTCCCTCCCTCCCTCCCTCCCTCCCTCCCTCCCTGCACTTAGAGCCGGTTTCCATGCCTCCCATTCTCCCCCTCTCTTCTCCTCCCTCATGAATCCTCTTTCTCTCTGACACCCTGTCCTGGTTCTCTCTGTCCCGGATCTCTCTGTCCCGGTTCTCTCTGTCCCGGTTCTCTCCGTCCGGGATCTCTCTGTCCCGGATCTCTCTGTCCCAGATCTTTCTGTCCTGGATCTCTCTGTCCCAGATCTTTCTGTCCTGGTTCTCTTTGTCCACAGTTGCAAAGCTTCAGGGACTGTTGTGAACACAATTGCTTTTGAATAAAGTGATGTCTTATATATTATATAAGACAGTACAATTCAAAAGTTTGGACACACCTACTCAGTCAAGGGTTTTTCTTTATTTTGACAATGTTGTAGAATAATAGTGAAGACATCATAACTACGAAAAAAATCCATATGGAATCATGTAGTAACATGTAGAAACATGTAGTAACATGTAGAATCATATGGAATCATGTAGTAACTTGTAGAATCATATGGAATCATGTAGTAACATGTAGAATCATATGGAATCATGTAGTAACATGTAGAATCATATGGAATCATGTAGAATCATATGGAATCATGTAGTAACATATAGAATCATATGGAATCATGTATAGAATAATTTGGAATCATGTAGTGACATGTAGAATCATATAGAATCATGTAGTAACATGTAGAATCATATGAAATCATGTAGAATCATATGGAATCATGTAGTAACATGTAGAATCATATGGAATCATGTAGTAACCTGCCAAGAGTGGACCAAGCTGTCATGAAGGCAAAGGGTGGCTACTTTGTTGAATCTCTACAATGTAGACAATAGTACAAAAATAAATTAATAAAAACCCTTGAATGAGAAGGTGTGTCCAAACTTGTGACTGGTACTCTTTGTCTTATGCTGTCTGTCTCAAACCAAAACCTGGGCCCATATCCACAGAGCCTCGGAGTAGGAGTACTCCCTCTGAGATCAGTTAGGCCTTTCCGTTTATCATGAAAAAACAGTAGGGACCTGATCCTAGATCAGCAATCCTACTTTGAGACAATTTGTGGATACGGTCTCTGATTCCTGAGGTGGGCTGTGATACGGCCCCTGGTTCCTGAGGTGGGCTGTGATACGGTCCCTGGTTCCTGAGGTGGGCTGTGATACGGCCCCTGGTTCCTGAGGTGGGCTGTGATACGGCCCCTGGTTCCTGAGGTGGGCTGTGATACGGTCCCTGGTTCCCGAGGTGGGCTGTGATACGGTCCCTGGTTCCCGAGGTGGGCTGTGATACGGTCCCTGGTTCCTGAGGTGGGCTGTGATAAAGTCCCTGTGTATTTGAGTCGTGTCTGTGTGTGTGTGTGTGTTGATGATGTGTGGCATGATGTGTGGCATGATGTGTGGCATGATGTGTTGGAAGCAATATCACACACACACACAATTATGGCAGACGCCTGTGAAATGTCAGTTTGGCAAACAGAGAATCGCTCCCTGTAAATAATTGAACAGCCCTTTAGTTCTCACAAATACACGCACACACACACACACACCACATACCATGTATACAGCGTCTAACCAATAATTAACAATGTGCTTCATTTGCACCTTGTTAACATGCTAAGCAAAGTGATGATAGCAAAAACATAGTTTGTTTCTTTCTTTTATAGCTGTTGTTCATTCTTAAAAAACTCTTGGATCCAGGGTTGGTTATAATGGATCCAGGGCTGGTTATAATGGATCCAGGGTTGGTTATAATGGATCCAGGGATGGTTATAATGGATCCAGGGTTGGTTATAATGGATCCAGGGCTGGTTATAATGGATCCAGGGTTGGTTATAATGGATCCAGGGTTGGTTATAATGGATCCAGGGTTGGTTATAATGGATCCAGCGTTGGTTATAATGGATCCAGGGTTGGTTATAATGGATCCAGGGTTGGTTATAATGGATCCAGGGCTGGTTATAATGGATCCAGGGCTGGTTATAATGGATCCAGGGTTGGTTATAATGGATCCAGGGATGGTTATAATGGATCCAGGGTTGGTTATAATGGATCCAGGGATGGTTATAATGGATCCAGGGTTGGTTATAATGGATCCAGGGCTGGTTATAATGGATCCAGGGCTGGTTATAATGGATCCAGGGTTGGTTATAATGGATCCAGGGCTGGTTATAATGGATCCAGGGCTGGTTATAATGGATCCAGGGCTGGTTATAATGGATCCAGGGCTGGTTATAATGGATCCAGGGCTGGTTATAATGGCTCCAGGGCTGGTTATAATGGATCCAGGGCTGGTTATAATGGATCCAGGGCTGGTTATAATGGATCCAGGGCTGGTTATAATGGATCCAGGGTTGGTTATAATGGATCCAGGGCTGGTTATAATGGATCCAGGTCTGGTTATAATGGATCCAGGGCTGGTTATAATGGATCCAGGGCTGGTTATAATGGATCCAGGGCTGGTTATAATGGTTCCAGGGCTGGTTATAATGGATCCAGGGTTGGTTATAATGGATCCAGGGCTGGTTATAATGGATCCAGGGATGGTTATAATGGATCCAGGGCTGGCTATAATGGATCCAGGGATGTTATAATGGATCCAGGGCTGGTTATAATGGATCCAGGGATGGTTATAATGGATCCAGGGCTGGTTATAATGGATCCCAGGGATGGTTATAATGGATCCAGGGCTGGTTATAATGGATCCAGGGCTGGTTATGATGGATACAGGGATGGTTATAATGGATCGAGGGATGGTTATAATGGATCCAGGGTTGGTTATAATGGATCCAGGGCTGGTTATAATGGATCCAGGGATGGTTATAATGGATCCAGGGATGGTTATAATGTATCCAGGGCTGGTTATAATGGATCCAGGGCTGGTTATAATGGATCCAGGGTTAGTTATAATGGATCCAGGGCTGGTTATAATGGATCCAGGGCTGGTTATAATGGATCCAGGGCTGGTTATAATGGATCCAGGGCTGGTTATAATGGATCCAGGGTTGGTTATAATGGATCCAGGGCTGGTTATAATGGCTTCCAGGGCTGGTTATAATGGATCCAGGGCTGGTTATAATGGATCCAGGGCTGGTTATAATGGCTCCAGGGCTGGTATAATGGATCCAGGGCTGGTTATAATGGATCCAGGGCTGGTTATAATGGATCCAGGGCTGGTATAATGGATCCAGGGATGGTTATAATGGATCCATGGCTGGTATAATGGATCCAGGGCTGGTTATAATGGATCCAGGGATGGTTATAATGGATCCAGGGATGGTTATAATGACCCGGGCTGGTTGTAATGGATCCAGGTCTGGTTGTAATGGATCCAGGGATAGGTTTAATGGATCCAGGGCTGGTTATAATGGATCCAGGGCTGGTATAATGGATCCGGCTGGTTATAATGGCTCCAGGGCTGGTTATATGGATCCAGGCTGGTTATAATGGATCCAGGGCTGTATAATGGGTCCAGGGCTGGTTATAATGGATCCAGGGTTGGTCATAAATGGATCCAGGGCTGGTTATAATGGATCCAGGTCTGGTTATAATGGATCCAGGGCTGGTTAGAATGGATCCAGGGGCTGGTTATAATGGATCCAGGGCTGGTTATAATGGACCAGGGCTGGTTATAATGGATCCAGGGCTGGTTATAATGGATCCAGGGCTGGTTATAATGGATCCAGGCTGGTTATAATGGATCCCAGGGGCTGGTATAATGGATCCAGGGCTGGTTGTAATGGATCCAGGGATAGTTATAATGGATCCAGGGTGGTTATAATGGATCCAGGTCTGTTATAATGGATCCAGGGCTGGTTATAATGGATCCAGGGCTGGTTATAATGGCTCAGGGCTGGTATAATGGGGGGATCCAGGCTGGTTATAATGGATCCAGGGCTGGTTATAATGGATCCAGGGGCTGGTTATAATGGATCCAGGGTTGGTCATAATGGATCCAGGGCTGGTTATAATGGATCCAGGTCTGGTTATAATGGATCCAGGGCTGGTTATAATGGATCCAGGGCTGGTTATAATGGATCCAGGGCTGGTTATAATGGATCCGGGCTGGTTATAATGGATCCAGGGCTGGTTATAATGGATCCAGGCTGGTTATAATGGATCCGGGCTGGTTATAATGGATCCAGGGCTGGTTGTAATGGATCCAGGGATAGTTATAATGGATCCAGGGGCTGGTTATAATGGATCCAGGGCTGGTTATAATGGATCCAGGGCTGGGTTATAATGGATCCAGGGCTGGTTATAATGGCTCCAGGGCTGGTTATAATGGATCCAGGGCTGGTTATAATGGATCCAGGGCTGGTTATAATGGATCCAGGGCTGGTTATAATGGATCCAGGGTTGGTCATAATGGATCCAGGGCTGGTTATAATGGATCCAGGTCTGGTTATAATGGATCCAGGGCTGGTTATAATGGATCCAGGGCTGGTTATAATGGATCCAGGGCTGGTTATAATGGATCCAGGGCTGGTTATAATGGATCCAGGGCTGGTTATATGGATCCAGGGCTGGTTATAATGGATCCAGGGCTGGTTATAATGGATCCAGGGCTGGTTATAATGGATCCAGGGCTGGTTATAATGGATCCAGGGATGGTTATAATGGATCCAGGGCTGGTTATAATGAACCCAGGGCTGGTTATAATGGATCCAGGGCTGGTATAATGGATCCAGGGCTGGTTATAATGGATCCAGGGTTGGTTATAATGGATCCAGGGTTGGTTATAATGGGGGAGAGGAGGAGAACATCCGTTTCCTTTTCTCCTCTACTGTACAGCACCATATTCACCCATGATGCATCAGTACAATAGCTTTGGTCCAGTACTCATTAAATTGTTGCGAGTGGTTGTACTAGATTATCCTCCAATAACGTATCTCCACTTTATTTGTCCTTATTTATTATTTATTTATTATTTCAATTCACAAGATTGAATGAACCCGTCAGCCAACGGAGAATTTAACCTCGGTGATTGTTGAGTTTGGATGGTGCCGTTGGATGTGACCGCAACACCGGCAGAACAACGGTCCTCATTGATTGTAATAGGAAGCATTCAGTTCAATGGCTGACGGTTGAGTAGGGCAGTTGAGCCGTGAGGAGTCATGGGCAAAACGAGGCCTCCTGGACCTAATACTGACCACTCAGCAATAACACACGCACACACATAAACACACACGCACACACATACACACAAACATACACATATATATATACACACACACAAACATACACACACACACACACAAACACGCACACACGCACACACATACACACACACACAACACAACGCACGCACGCACGCATGCACAAACACACACACACACACAAACACGCACACAACGCACACACATACACACAAACATACACATATATATACACACACACACACACGCACACACGCGCGACACACGCACACACGCACACACACACGCACACACGCACACACGCGCGCACACAACGCACACACATACACACAAAACACACACATATATACACACGCACACACACACGCACACACGCACACACACACGCACACGCACACACACACACACACACACACAAACACGCACACACGCACGCACGCACACACACACACACACGCACGCACGCACACACGCACGCACGCGCGCACACAACGCACACACACACACGCACACACGCACACACACACGCACACACGCCACGCACGCACGCACACACACACGCACACACGCACGCACGCGCGCACACACGCACACACATACACACAAACACACACATATATATACACACACACACACACACACATAAACACACACACACAGGAGAGTGTTTGGGTTGATGTGACTTCAGATGGTAATGAGTGATGTGTTTGTTTGGTTGGGAGACTGTTTGGGTGTGACTAATTATGATGTGTCATGTTGTGTGTGGTGGGTGAACGAGTGTGTGTGTGTGTGTGGTGAGTTATGTGGGGGGGCGAACGAGTGTGTGTGTTGTGTGGTGTGGGTGGGACGAACGAAGTGTGTGTGTGTATATATGGTGTGTGTATGTGGGTGGTGGCGAACGAGTGTGTGTGTGTATAGATGTGTGTGTGTGTGGGTGGGCGAACGAGTTGTGTGTGGTATATATGTGTGTGTGTATGTGGGTGGGGCGAACGAGTGTGTGTGTGTATATATGTGTGTGTGTGTGTGGGTGGGCGAACGAGTGTGTGTGTGTATATATGTGTGTGTGTATGTTGGGGTGGGCGACCGAGTGTGTGTGTGTATATATGTGTGTGTGTGGTGGGCGAACGAGTGTTGTGTGTATATATGTGTGTGTGTGGGTGGGCGAACTGAGTGAGTGTGTGTGTATATGGTGTGTGTTGTGGTGTGTGGGTGAGCGAAACGAGGTTTGTGTGTGTACTATATGTGTGTGTGTGTGTATATATGTGTGTGTGTGTATATAGTGTGTGTGTGTGTGGGTGAGCGAACGAGTGTGTGTGTGTGTATATATGTGTGTGTGTGTGTGTATATATGTGTGTGTGTGTATATATGTGTGTTGTGTGTGTATATATTGTGTGTGTGTGTGTATATATGTTGTGTGTGTTGTTGTGTGTATATGGTGTGTGTGTGTATATATGTGTGTGTGTGTGTATATGTGTTGTGCTTGTGTATATATGTGTTGTGTGTGTGTATATATGTGTGTGTGTGTGTGTATATATATGTATATATGTGTGTCTGTGTGTATATATGTGTGTGTGTGTGTATATATGTTGTGTTGTGTGTATATATGTGTGTGTGTGTGTATTATGTGTGTGTGTGTGTGTGTATATGTGTGTGTGGTGTGTGTAGATATGTGTGTGTGTGTGTGATATATGTTGTGTGTGTATATGTGTGTGTGTGTGTGTTATATGTGTGTGTGTGTGTATATATGGGTGTTGTGTATATAT